>NC_081557.1:230406526-230416621 GCF_022355385.1 Mustela nigripes | reverse complement strand
TTTTTTTTTTTTTTTTTTTTTTTTTTTTTTTTTTTTTTTTTTTGAACGGTTTGAGGAGAATAGGTATTAACTCTTCTTTAAATGTCTGGTAGAATTTGTAGAATTCCCCTGGGAAACCACCCAGCCTTGGACTTTTATTTATTGGAGACTTTTGATTACTGATTCAATTTCTTTGCTGGTTATGGGCTTGTTCAAATTTTCTCTTTCTTCCTATTTCAGTTCTGGTAGTTTGCATTTCCTAGGAATTTGTCCATTACTTCCAGGTTTCACAGTGTGTAGGCATACTGTTTTTCATATAATGAAAATATTTTCATAAATATTGTTTGTATTTATGTGGTTTGGTTGTGATCTCTCCTCTTTCATTACTAATTTTATCTATTTGTGCCCTTCCTCTTTTCTTTATGATAACCACAGCTAAGGGTTTATCAATTTTATTAATTCTTTCAAAGAACCAGTTCTTAGTTTTGTTGGTTTGCTCCACTGTTTGTTTTTTCTTTATCATTTATTTCTTATCTAATTTGTATTATTTTTCTTCCTCTGCTGGCTATAGCTTAAAAGAATTATTTGCTCTTTCTTTCTAGCTCCTTTAGGCATAATGTTAGGTTGTGTATTTGAAACTTCTCTTGCTTCTTGAAGTAGGCCTGTATTGCAAAATACTTCCCTCTTAAGACTGTTTTTCTACATTACAAAGATTTTGGACTGTCATATTTTCATTTTCATTTCTTCCATGTATATTTTTATTTTTAAAGTATTTTTAATTTCCTAGTTAACCCATTCATTCCTTAGTAGGATGTTCTTTAACCTCTATTTATTTGAAGATTTTCCAAATTTTTTCTCGTGGTTGACTTCAGGTTTAAGTGTTGTGGTATGAAAATATGCATGGTATGGTCTCAATCTTTTTGTACTTACTGACAGTTAATTTGTGACCAAGTATGTGATCTATTCTGGAGTATGTTCTATGTGCATTCAAAAGAATGTGTTTCCTGTTGCTTTGGGGATGAAATATTTTTAAGGTTTCTCAATTCCACTTAGCTGAGGGTGTCATTCAAAGCCATAATCTCCTTGTTAATTTTCTGCTTAGATGATCTGCCCATTGCTGTAAGTGGGATGTTAAAATCCCCTACTGTTATTGTATTATTATCAATAAGTTTATGTTTATTAGTAAGCTACATATTTGGCTCTCCCAAGCTGAGGGCATAAATATTTATAATTGTTAGATCTTCTTGATGGATAGAATCCTTATTTATAATATGATATCCTTCTTCATTTCTTGTTACAGTTTTTTGTTTGTTTGTTTATTTTTAATCTAGTTTGTCTGATATAAGTATGACTACTCTGGCTTTCTTTTGATATCTATTAGCATGATAGGTAGGTCTCCATACCCTCATTTTCAATCTTCATGTGTTCTGAGGTCTAAAATACATCTCTTTCAGACAGTGTATAGATGGATCTTGTTTTTTTGTTTGTTTGTTTGTTTTGTTTTGTTTTGTTTGTTTGTTTTTTAATTCAGTTACCCTATGTTTTTTGATGGGAGAATTTAGTCTATTTACATTCAGATTGATTAGGAATGGCATGAATTTAGTGCACTTGTGTTATCGGTAGAACTGGTGTTTCTGGTAATGTTCTCTGGTCCTTTCTAGTCTTTATTGCTTCTGGTCTATTTTCCTCCTCCAAAGGCTCCCCTGTAGAATTTCTTGCAGGGCTGGTTTAGTGGTCACATACTTCTTGAATTTTTGTTTATCTAAGAAATTATATTCTGGATGACAGCTTTGCTAGAAAAAGAATAATTGACAGCATATTTCCCCCACTCAAAACATTGAATATTTCCTGCCGCTTCTTCTGGTTTTCCATATTTCAGTGGACAGATATGCAGCAAAGCTGATCCATTTTTTTCTTGTAGGTAAAGGCCTTTATTTCTCCCCCCGCCTTGGTGCATTCAGGATTCTTTTCTTGTCTGTATACTTCGTGAATATGGCTATGGTATGCCTTGGTAAAGGTTGTTTATTGTTGAATTTAATGGGAGTTCTCTGTGTTTCTTGGATTTTAATATCTGTGTTCTTCCCCCAGTCAGGGAAGTTTTCAGGTATAATTTGTTTGAATAAACCTTCAGCCCCCCTTTCTCTATCTTCATCTTCTTGGATTTCTGTGATACAAATGTTGTTATGTTTTAATAAGTCACTGAGTTCCCTAAGTCTGCCTTCATGGTACATTACCTTTCTGGCCCTCTTCTTTTCAGCTTAATTATTTTCCATAATTTTATCTTCTATATCAATGGTTAGCTCCTCTACTTCATCCAGCCTAATTTTTATGGCTTCCACTTGGGATTGCATCTCAGTTATAGCATTTTAAATTTCAGCCTGACGAGACTTTAGTTCTTTTATCTCTGCAGTAAGGATTCTCCTGTGTCCTCTATGCTTTTTTCAAGCCCAGCTGGTATCCTTATAATCATTGTTTTAAATTCCAGTTCAGACATCTTACTTATATCTGTATTGATTAAATCCCTGGTTGTGAGTTCTACTTCCTATTTTTTCTTTTGTGGTTCTCCATCATTTTATCCAGAAAAGAAAGGAAGAAAGAAAACAAACATACACATAGACACACAAAAAATAAAATGAAAATGAAAAACAGAAAAAAAAAACCTACATCCTGAGTGTGTTTCAGTCTTTTTAAAAGAATCTATATCCCCAAATTGAAAAATCATCATCAGCCGCAGCATCTCAAATAAAATGAAAGTAAACAAAAAATAGAAATACATATAAAGTATATATTAAAAAATTAAAAAAAGAATTAAAAAAGACAAAGATAAATGAAAATAATAAAAATATAAATAATTAAAAGTAAAAAGTCAGCAATATCCTATTTTCCCTTAGGGTTGAAGTTTTGCTGCACTTTATGATGAATAAACTTTGTATGAGTAAGTTGTTCATGCTGGTCTTCTGGGCGAGGGGTCTGTTGTGCTGATTCTCAGGTGGACTTGCCTTAGTGGAAATACACCTTCAGAGTCCAGAGGGCTTGAGGTAAACATTTCCAGCATTCACTAGTGGCCCTGATGGACAGGATGAAATTGTTGTCACCCTGCTCTCAAGCCCTGCAGCTGAAAGTTCACACCCCCACTTCTCAATAAACCCTCACAGAAGAGCAATCAGTCACCCTATTTGTGTCCCCTATTCCCATCTGAACCCTGAATTTACCTTGCTTCCATACTTTTTTTATCTCAGACACATGACTGAGTTTTAAAACTCCAAATCATAATGATTCCTGCTGTCAACCCAGACTGTTCCTCCTCCAGGGGAGGGTCTTGCCATGCTTTTGCTGTTTGCCAACCTGTCCCAGGAAAGCAGTCACATGACCATGCAGTGGTTTGTAATTTATGGCAACACAGAGCAGAAAGGTGGCACCAACACTTTTTTTTTTTTTTCCAGCTGGCTTCTATACTCCTATACCTGGGAATAGTATTGTTCTTAGGCACAACCCATTCTTTTTGGGACCCAGAGGATCCTGAGACCATGGTGTCACATCTTGAATTTCCCTTGCTTTGCTACTTGAGCACCTTTAAGGCAGGCACATCGCCACTTTAGCAGACTTCTAAAAATTCAGATTTTTGTGCCTTGCTGCTTATAATACTTGGAAGTAGCCTTAGTAGTACAATTGCTGGATCATAAGAGTTCTCTTTTTAACTTTTTGAGGAAACTCTATACTGTTTTCTAGAGCAGCTGCACCAGTTTGCATTCCCACTACCAGTACATGAGGGTTGCCCTTTCTCTTCCTCCCTGCTAATACCTGTTCTTTCCTGTGTTGTTAATTTTAGCACAAGTGTGAGACAAGTATGAGATGAGTATCTCATTGTAGTTTTGCTTTGTATTTCCTTAATGTTGAGTGATGATGGTCACTTCTTCATGTGTCTATTTTCCATTTGTATGTCTTCTGTCTCCCCCAAGTCTTAAATTAGATGTCATCTCCTCAGAGATAGCTTCCTTGATTATCTCCAATCTTCAGTACACTTTATTATATCCTCCAACTTTATTTTCTTCCTATGACATAATTATCTAAATTTTTCCAATTCATTGTTTTATTTTAAAGCTAAGATTATTTTGCTGAGGTTTAATTTACATAAGTTGAAATGTGCAAATATCAAGGGTATACACTTGATTTTGAGAAATGTAAAACACACGTAAAAATCACAAAGAACAAGATAAATATTTTCATAGCCCCAGAAAATTCTTTATACCTTTTCTAAGCAACTTAGCCCACTGGAAACATCTAAGCATCTGATTTCTGTCACCATAGATTTGTTTTATCTATCCTTTAATTTCATATAATTGGAAATACATAGTAAATATTATTTTGTAATTGTCTTTTTTCTCAATATAATGCTTTGGATAAAATATTTAAAGGACAGATATCTATTGAATGATTTGAGTTTTTCCCATTGATTTTTAATATCACTCTGCATAGTTTCAGCCTAGAAAATCAGGACAACCTTTAATTCTTTTTATAGCACACTATATAGCCCCAATTCTGTGCTATTGTTTTCATATATCTTATTTCTATATATATATTATATACATCAGACTGCATATTATTTTTAAAATATTTAATACTGTTTTAAATAAAATTATTATTTGGGGTCCTTTTTTTTTTCTTGAGATTTCAACATCTACCTTGATCTTTACTCTTTAACTCCTAAATGAATTTTTCCTATATCTTTAAAAAATTTAACTAGTGCTTCAATTCTTATTTATCAAAACTGTATATTTATTCCTATTGAAGTTTCAAAGGAGATTTTAACTCAATATTAATTTCTAAATTGACTTTTCTTGTTTCATTTTAAGGATGCTGTTTATCATTGTCTTTTTGTTTCCTCTGTTTTAGATAAGGTGGGAGGAGTTATTTATAACATTTTCCCTTGAATATATATGAATGTTTTAAAGAGATTTCTTAGAATATTTTTTCGTTATCTTAATTTTTTTTGCAATTTATTTTATGCCTGGGTGTGATATCTATATTTTTCTTTTTTTGGGTTGTAATGAGTTTCTTGGACCTGTGGGTCCAAAGGCTAAATGGCCATTAACTCTTCATATTTATTTTTATACATTTATTTTTATACATATTTATTTCCTCTGTTCATTCTTCACAATCCACTGTTCGGTGCCTGAAAATAGTTTCTCTGTGTATTTTTCTTACTATTACAAACATTTATTATGTATATGGCACAGATCAGATACCAACTATTCTACCATGACCACAAATAGTGATTATTATGTTTTAATGGGTTTATTTTTCTTTTATCCTACCAGGGGAAAGAGTTGATCTATCTTGTTTTTATCCATTTTCTTGGCACCAACATAAATGAACATATTCATTAAGAAAAAATCATAATTACTTTTTGAAAACATTTTTCATGCTCCTGTCATCAGATGACTCAATGCATTATAAATATAGATGTAGGAAAATTTGTCAAAATTCTCTAAATCCCAGGACTGGAATTCATTTAGTATACACTGATACATATATGATCTTTAAAATCCTGTTGTCACTTAAATTATTGTTTCTTTTATATTGTTTATATAAGAACAATGAATTCAATGTAAATTTGTTAATTTATTCTTTTTTTCCAATTTTAATAGATATTTTCCAATATTGGAAATAAATATTGGAAATAAATATGCACATTTATTTGTTCACACTGTTTATTTTATTCATTCATATACACAGTAAAATTAACTCCCATGAATTAAAATTTTTTTGTTTTATATCATTTATGATTTTAAATTTAAGGACTTTTTATATGGATGTGGGCTACTTTTGTGTTTGCTTCCTAAGTCTTAGAAAAATAGTTAATTTATTGCAAGTTAAATTAAGAACTATATAAGCACATTATAATTTTTTTGAATTGAAAACTTGAGAAAATGTTACTAAAATTTAAGATAATATAATTACCAAGTTGCATTTCTGAGAAGATAACAATTAAAGCTCTTTTTCTAGATGGGTATTAATAAAATAAATATACAAAATGCATATTTTAAATTTCTGCATACTACATGCAAAACTGCCAATTTCCTTAACAATCACTACTCCCTTCATTATTAAAATTTTGAAACATTTCAAATATTTTCATGTTTGTTTTGATGTATTTCATTCTAAAATTTCAAGTAACTTGACATTTGCTCTTCTGATTATAGAACTATTGTATTATTGAAAAGAAATATTGTATTATTGTATTACTGAAAGAACTATTGTATTATTGAAAAGAAATAAATATTAAGTGAAAATATTTGAAATGCTTCAAAATTGGTCTATAGTATCCATTTTCCCTTAAATGTCGACTAGTTTTGATATCAGACTTGATAAGAGGGAAAGCTGCCTTTCTTTTCTGTTCTAAAACTGTTCAAAACACAGAAAAATATCTCCTTTTGATGGTTTGAAAATACTCATTTGCCCATAAATGGTCTTTTTTGTTATCTTTTAAACATTTCTGTGATGGTGTAAAAATATCTTCTAGTTTTTATTCAGAAAAGTCAACACAACTCAACCACACCTTACTTATATATAATAGTTGCTCAGTAATAAATTAATATAATAAATTAGGAATCAAATAAATAGTTATCTCAGTAAAATCCATTAACTCATTATACTTATCTTTATTTTAGAGCCAGAACACATTCTTAGCATTTGTCTTATTAATACACACGTTAATCATTTTTAAAAATATATTTTGTAACTCAGACTTTTCATCATTTTAAAACTGCAGGAGTTCCCATTTTTCTTCCCCTACGCACAGCTTTCTTGGAAACATTACTAAGCCTTTACAGTAAATAAATGTGGTAATATCTATTTTGGACTTTCAGAATGTAATCACCACAGCTGTGTTTTATTTTTAAGAGGGTTTCATTTTTCAGCTTATGAAATTGTAGGGAAGATGATGAGATAAGTAGAAAGCAAGTAAAAGCTCCAGCTTAAGGATGGGAAACATTTTGTTCCTGTTCCCTAAAGATAACGATAAAGAAAATTTGTTTTAGTCCTGATGGAATGAAATATAAAGATAGAAACAATAACAAAGGTATTCATTGATAAGCTCCTTCATTCATATTATTTACTTGACATTATTGAAATTATTTCCATAACCATCCCCTAACCATGATCCTCAAGGATATATGGATCCCTGGATATAGATATAGATATAGATATAGATATAGATATAGATATAGATATAGATGATATAGATATAGATATGGTTATAGATGATATAGCTCTAGATATTTTTAGCAAATTTGTGAATTTGAATTTGGGGACAACATTATGACTTGTATGTAACTCTAAATTAGTAAGTCAAAATAGTATGGAATGCATAGATTGAATAATTAAGCACAGAGAATTTATGATTTTTGTTTTCCAGAAGCAAAATAAGCTATATGCTAGAAAGTATGTATTTATAAAAATGTTATCACATCTACCTTGCCCATGGCATATCTAAGTTTATTTTTATTATTGAATTCTTAGTCATATTTTCTCCAGTTGGAGTCTTTGGGACACAATTATTTATGATTAATTTTTAGTTTATCAAACTAGTCATAAAAATTTTTTTTCTGATTTTATACAATCTTTTGTAAACTTGTTATTCCCTAATCAAGAGGTAGAGCATATGTCCCTTCTCCTTGAACCTGGATTGCTTGTTCTTTGTGATTATCCTAATAAGAGTCTGGCAGAAGTGAAGGTGAATAACTTCCAAAGGTAGTTATTGTTTGTTTGTTTGTATTTAAGTAGGTATTTTTTTTTAATTTTTAAAAAAATTTTAATAAACATATAATGTATTATTAGTCCCAGGACTACAGGTCTGTGAGTTGCAAGGTTACACACTTCACAGCACTCACCATAGCACATATCCATAACCCAACCACCTACCCAATGTCCGTAACCCAATGTCTGTAACCCAACCACCCTCTCCCGATCCGCCTCCCTGCAGCAACCTGCAGTTTGTTTTGTGAGATTAAGAGTCTCTTATGGTTTGTCTCCCTCCCCATCCCATCTTGTTTCATTTATTCTTTTCCTACCTGCCAAACCCCCCACATTGCATCTCCACTTCCTCATATCTGAGAGATCATGTGATAGTTCTCTTTCTCCAATTGACTTATTTCACTAAGCATGATACCCTCTAGCTCCATCCAAGCCATTGCAAATGGTAAGATTTCATTTCTTTTGATGGCTGCATAGTATTCCATTGTGTATATAGATAGATAGATAGATAGATATATCTAATAGATATAATATATATAATCTATCTAATGTATATATATATATATATATATATATATATATATATATATCTCACCTCTTCTTTATCCACTCATCTGTTGATGGACATCTAGGTTCTTTCCACAGTTTGGCTATTGTAGACATTGCTGCTATAAACATTTGGGTGCACATGCCCCTTCAGATCCCTACATTTGTATCTTTACAGTAAATACCCAGTAGTGCAATTGCTGGCTCATAGGATAGCTCCATTTTCAACTTTTTGAGGAACCTCCATGCTATTTTCCAGAGTGGTTGCACCAGCTTGCATTCCCACCCAAAGTGAAGGAGGGTCCCCCTTTCTTCGCATCCTCACAGGCATCTGTCATTTCCTGACTTGTTGATTTTAGCCATTTTGACTAGTGTGAGGTGGTACCTTATTGTGGTTTTGATTTGTACTTCTCTAATGCCAAGTGATGTGGAGCATTTTTTTCATGTGTCTGTAGGCCATCTGGATGTCTTCTTAGCAGAAATGTATGTTCATGTCCTTTGCCCATTTCTTGATTGGATTATTTGTTTTTTGGGAGTTGAGTTTGCTAGGCTCTTTATAGATTTTGGATACTAGCCCTTTATCTGATATGTCATTTGCAAAATCTTCTCCCATTCTATCAGTTGTCTTTTGGTTTTGTTAACCATTTCCTTTGCTGTGCAAAGCTTTTCATCTTGATGAAATTCCAATAGTTTTTTTGCCTTTGCTTCCCTAGCCATTGGCAATGTTCATAGGAAGAAATTGCTGTGGCTGAGGTCCAAGAGATTGCTGCCTGTGTTCTTCTCAAAGATTTTGATGGATTCCTTTCTCACATTGATGTCCTTCATCCATTTTGAGTCTATTTTTGTGTGGGTTAAGGAAATGGTCCAATATCATTTTTCTGCATGTGGCTGTCCAATTTTCCCAACAGCATTTGTTGGAGAGAGGCTGTCTTTTTGCCATTGGACATAATTTTCTGCTTTATCAAAGATAAATTGACCATAGAGTTGAGGGTCTATTTCTAGGCTCTCTATTCTGTTCCATTGGTCTATGTGTCTGTTTTTGTGCCAGTACCATAATATCTTGATGATGACAGCTTTGTAATAGAGCTTGAAGTTAAGAATTGTGATGCCACCAACTTTGGGTTGTTTTTTTTTTTTAATATTCCTTTGGCTATTTGAGATCTTTTCTGGTTCCATATAAATTTTAGGATTATTTGTTCCATTTCTTTGAAAAAAAAATGGATGGGATTTTGATAAGGATTGCATTAAATGTGTAGATTGCTCTAAGTAGCATAGACATTTTCACAATATTTGTTCTTCCAATCCAGGAGCATGGAACATTTTTCCATTTCTTTGTCTTCCTCAATTTCTTTCATGAATGCTTTATAGTTTTCTGTTTATAGATTCTTTGCCTCTTTGGTTAGGTTTATTCCTAGGTATCTTATGATTTGGGGTGCAGTTTAAATGGGATTGACTCCCTAATTTCTCTTTCTTCTGTCTTGTTGGTGTAGAGAAATGCAACTGTTTTCTGTGCATTGATTTCCTATCCTGACACTTTACTAAATTCCTGTACAAGTTCTAGCAGATTTGGAGTGGAGTCTTTTGGGTTTTCCATACATAGTATCATATCATCTGCAAAGA
The DNA here is from genome assembly GCF_022355385.1 of Mustela nigripes. Taxonomy (NCBI): domain Eukaryota; kingdom Metazoa; phylum Chordata; class Mammalia; order Carnivora; family Mustelidae; genus Mustela; species Mustela nigripes. Next base: position 230,406,721 of record NC_081557.1, on the reverse strand, counting down.
GTGATAGTTTGACTTTTTCTTTGCTGATTTGGATGCCTTTCATTTCTTTTTGTTGTCTGATTGCTGAGGCTAGGACTGCTAGTTCTATGTTGAATAGCAGTGGTGATAATGGACATCCCTGCCATGTTCCTGACCTTAGTGGAAAAGCTTTCAGTTTTTCTCCATTGAGAATAATATTTGTGGTGGGTTTTTCAT
>NC_081557.1:230071332-230081477 GCF_022355385.1 Mustela nigripes | reverse complement strand
TCTTTCTTTCTTTCTTTCTTTCTTTCTTTCTTTCTTTCTTTCTTTCTTTCTTCCTCCCTTCCTTCCTTCTTCTTCTTTCTTTTTCTTTCTTTCTTTTTTCTTTTATATTAACACCTGTTTGTCTTTCATTTTATCAAAATAATATTTGGATGCCATGGAAAAAATAAGATTTTTATTATACATTTCAATATTTGTTAAGCCCTGAGTAGAAGACTTGTCATGAACAAGAATTATGTAGGTCAATGTGTGGGCTGTAGGACAGGGAAGGCAAGAGACAGAATAGGAAAGTCAATGCATATCTTCAACCTCATCTTTTTGCCTAGCTTTGTAGTTTATTTACACATGGAAATTCCTGTTATTCTTTTTTTTTTTTTTCCTAAATACTCTTTTTTTGGATTTGTGTATTTCAGGAACCTACTTCTCAACTCCTCACCTTTAAAACCACTTACATTTAAAAGGACATTTTTCTAAATACATTATTTAAATACTCAAATTGAAATCTAAAATGTTCTGGTGTTTCTTGAGAGAGTAGAATGTCGGGCTTGTGAGCAAACTTCTTTGTTTTGCATGCCATGGAAGCATGATTTTAAAATGGGTGCTTCTGACAAGGGCGAGAAGATTTTTGTCCAGAAGTGTACCCGGTGCCATGCAGTGGAAAAGGGATGCAAGCAAGAGATAAGGCCAAATCTCCATGATTTATTTGAGTGAAACACATGCCAGGCCCCTGGATTTTCTTACCTGGATGCCAGAAAGAACAAAGGCATCACCTGGGGAGGAGAGACACTGATAGTGTATTTGGAGAATCCCAAGAAATACACACCTGGAACAAAACTGGTCTTCACTATCTCTAAGAAGCCAGGGGAAAGCACAGACTTTAAAACTTATCTCAAAAAGAGCTACTAAGGGGAGTAATAGTTGGCTACTATTTTATTTATTTCAAAATAAAAATGTATCATGACTTGAGTGCCATATTTAAATTGACCTCATACACCAGAATTCAGTTCATGAATGGCTGATAGAATATTTCTTTTGGACAGTCCTGATTTAAATAAGATTGGCTTGTAGTTAAATGAATAGGATTGGTTCTTTGAACTTTGTTAGTAATTCTAGTTCAGCAAGTAATTGTCACCATTTTCCCCTTCTAAAAACATGATTGGAATTGATTAACAAATGCTCAGATTTTCACAGAGATGGTAAATTTTATGTGGGTAGGAGATTGGTCTTATATTTAGATTTATATAACTGGTTATATCAATATACTTAAATATGGAGGAAATCCTTTCACTGTCTCATAGAATAGCAAGACTTAGCTGAGTTTCAAGTTGTGCTCGTTAGTTTGTTAAAGGCGAGGGCTGAGGATAAGCTGGCAATGTCCACTTTATCTTTTTAGTCTAACCATGTCAATATAACTAAAATTTCCTGCCTCTAAAAAGGTTGCTTTTTGCTTAATGAAAGGAATTTTAGTGTGTGATTTCTGTATAATATTAAATAAATAATATTTAACAATTTTCATATTTTATAGATTATCTTATAGGAGATAAGGTCAGATGCTTTTAAAATTCAGTGTGACAAGATATAGTAGCAAACTTGTGTGTTCTTTACTAAGTCAAACTAAGTTATAATTCAGGGTTGTCTTCTAAACAGCTATATGCATGATTGGTAAGGGTACTTTTGCCAGTTTGTTAGAAGGGTTGAAGTAGAGGAGATATATTATCAGCATAAATTTGTAAATTATGTGATAAGTCTTAAGATAATTAAAAACAAATTCACACACACACAAAATTCTGGTGTTTCTCTTGGAGTGTTTGTTGTTTTTTTAATTCATTTAAGTTGATATCATTGTGATGTTTCATTTATTGTGTTATAAAGTAGTTCCTTAGTACAATGATGAAATACTTTTAATATTACAGAACATTGCTTTGCTAGATATCACACTGCTGAAGTTACACTTATGAGCAATACTAAGGGGTCTATTTCTCTACAATGTGGAAACTAATGGGAGTTCAAAGAGTAAAAGCCATATTACATCCCAGTTCTCTGTTACACTAAGCTCATCTGAGAATTATTTTTCAACTACATATTGAGTAAGTTGTTTATTGTTAGGGGCCTCTGTTGAAGAGGTGAGGAGTGGTTGTAATTGAAGGTGTTTATCTTGGAAAGTTCTGGAGATTGGGAATGAAGAGGTCCCAGTACTGAGCCAGTGGGAATGGAATTCAGTGATTGGAGGGTAGCACAATGGGAAATAAGATACAATGAAGGAGACAAAGCCAACAGTATCAGAGACATGGAACAAGCTTTTAACAATTGATAGGGAGAAACAATCTAGGCTATTGTACTGATGTGTCTAAGCAATATAGTTGTGAAATTACAATAGGTAAGCAGCTCATTTAGAGATCACACGGGACTTTAAGTGTTAAGTAGAACAGTCAAATTCAATAAAGAAAAAAAAACCCCACATTTTAACTTACAATTAGTTTCAAGATTGAATCAGATTCTTGTGATACATGGAAGAATAATCATATACATTAATTCAAGTTAAGAAATATTTATTGATAATTTTTATATACATGTAAAAAATAATAGTAAGTGAAAGACTAAGACAAACTCTGACATTCAGAAACTTGTATAAGAATTGCGAGGGACATAATAAAGAAAAGCTGAAGAGATATTATAAACCAAGTGTCAGAAAAGAGATATGAAGTGAGAAGCAGAGCGATCTAATGGAGGAACCCAACATACCTACTTGAAAGCCAAAAGCTTTTCTTGGAAGATATGGCATTTGATATAATCAATAAAAGAGGATAAATTATTGAAACTCAGAAATGATATAAACATATTCCATGCAGGGAAAAGTGTTTAGACAATATCATAGAAGTAGAATAGCACAGGATTTGTTCCAATTCATCAAAATAATAATTACTACATAGATGCACTCATATGTATATATAGTTATTATTATACATATATGTATGTATACATATGTAGTATATGTATATTCACACACAAACTGATGAAAGACTGACAAAATAGATTGAGATTCATGGTGTTCTTTTCCCCTCATTACCTTTTCCTAAACTAATAATAATAAACTCTACTCTCTTGAACACATAAAACAGATTTAGTCAATAAAAATTCACTCCACTTATTACAGTAATTGTACATTTATTTTTTCAGTTATTCAACTAGCCAAAAGACATCAAGTACTTGCCATAAAATAGGACATACATAAAGTGTTGGCATGAACAAATAAAATCTCCAGCCTCACTTAGCTTATATTCTAATGAGAGAAATCGAATAATTGGTGATGGAGAGAATAGGGCTACTCAAGAAATTATACAGAAAGTCTTTCTGAGGAAATAACATTTAAATTGCAAACTTAAAAATGTAATTAATCACTTATGGCAAAAGCCAAGGAAAGAACTGCCCAGAAATAGGGGAAAAATATAAAGCTGCTGGTGGGAGGCCATACTGGCAAGTCATAGACAACAATAACCAAATGAATTGATTACAAAAGCGATTGCCATGCTCCACCCTGTCTCTGTTGTGATATGATATTACAACACTTTCTATTAAGTAGTGGGGTCTCTTTCCCCTCCATGTGAATCTGAACTAGCTTTCTAACATCCACTGGCCAAGAGAATATGGTACAAGTGACTTTGTGTCAGTTCTGTGTCAGGCTTTGACACTTAACTCATGTTCTTGGGAATCCTGTTACTTCCACGAGTACAAGCTCGAGATAGCTTGTTGGAGGATAAAAACCTGTGGAACTTAGTTGAGTGAGTTCTTTTGCCACAGCTACCTGCTAAGATGAGCTAAGCTGAACTGCAGCTGACCTGTGAGATGACCATGGATGTGACAGAGTATACAGTTTAGCTAGATATGAGATAGAGGCAAGGGTGGTGATAAACACGGGTTTGTGGTTTCCCTCCTCCTGAGATTATCAGACCAAGAACAGCAGGTGCAGAGCATGTACTCCCTTTCCAGCCTATGTCCTACAATAACCCCCAGCTTCATTATATTTACATGGCTGTTTTGACCCCCATGGTGATGGCCATGACAGCTCTGGCAAGAACCTTGTGAGGATAAAACCTCCCCCTCCTGTCTAGAAGAAGGAGTTTCTTAGATGGCTGGAAACAACCTCAGTAGAAGATCTCCCTAGCTATGATCATGATCTATGAAAACAAACAAAAGAAAGAAAGAAAGAAAAAAGAAAAAGAAAAGGCACCTCAACCTAGTGCAATTGCCACCTCTGGGCCCTCCTGCATTCCTATCTTGAGAGTGTACTGTCCTTAATAAATGGCTTTGTGCTTGTACTTTCCTTCTGGCCATCTTGATGATTGCAATCCTCACATAAACCTTCACAGGAATCCAGACACCAAGACCTCCATTCACACAATGCAGGATCTCCCACTGATAACAGATACTTGGTTGAGCCCAGTCAATATCAATCAAGCCTGATCTAAATTAAGAGTCAACCTGTAGAATCTTGATCAACAATAAATTGTTGCTTAAGCCACTAAATTTTAGGGTGATTTATTATTCAGCAAGTGATGTTTGCTATAGTCTCTTAAGCAAGAAAAGATACTTAATTTTACATTCCAAATTTTTCTCAAGTTGGTTCAGATGCTTAGCATTAATGACCCAGATGTATTCTACTAGCATATTGATTTTTGTTGTTTTTGGTCCTCAGACTGATATTCTTATAAGATAATTGCTACTTTTGAAAACATAATTTCTTTATATAACAGTTTCCAAGATAAGAAGAAATAATATTTCTTCTCCTCATTTTTATTGTTTTAATGGAGAAAAAAAATTCTACTCAGAAGTCCCTCAGTATATTTCTTAACATCTTCTGACGAAGATTGTGTTACTCACTTCAAATGCATTACATATATAAAAGAAATTGAAAGGAAATTGAGAGGCTTATCTTATTATGATTTATTCCATGGATATGTTGTCATCCAAACAAAAGTAAACATCCAAAAATTAAAGAAGGTGAAGAAAGCTGACAGGTAAACAATGAAGAACATGGTTTGTTTTTTTTCTTTTTAACTTAAAAAAAAAAAAGATTTCTGTTAATTACCCCATAGGCAACAAAACTAAAAAGCATAGAGAATGAAGAGGAAATCAGATAAGATGATCTTGGAGAAGAGGAGAGGGGCCATTCATACAAGGAACCACGTTAAGATTTTGTATTTTTTTTAACTGTAAGGGAAAGCTGCAATAGCATTTAAGGCGACTGGGTGACTGGGGAATGGATTTAGGTGAATGACGAAGCAGAGTAGGAACAAAGAAACCAAATGGGAGAATGCTTTCCTAAGTCCAAGTGAGAGAATAGGGCTAGTGTGACTCTTGACTATAGCAGAAGTATAAACAGGAATGTGAGTGGATTCAGAATAAGTTTGAGCAGAAGTGGCTGGATTCCTGGTAATTTTAGGGGCAGACTTGCTGATAAAGTGCCTTCTGTGAAGGAAACAGAGCACTGAAGATTGGTTGTAATGTTTCAGTGTCACTGGCCATTGCCTAAAACAGATTATAACTGGTGTAAGGTTTGGGAGAGAGAAGGAATGTTTCAAATATTTTAAATTTAAAATATCTATTAAACATTCAAGTAGAGATAGAAAACAATTAGATAAAAACATTTTTATCCAGTGAAGATTTAGGAATGGGAATGGAGATATGATTGAGCAACTCCATACTAGGTGTATATCCCCAAAATTTGAAAGCAGAGACTTGAGTAGACATTTGTACAGCAATATTCATAGCAGCACTATTCACAGTAGCCCAAAGGTGAAAACAACCTACATGCACATTTGTGGATAAATGGATAAACAAAATGTGGTATATACATGCAATGGAATATTGTTCCACCTTAAAAATTAATGAAATTCTGATATGGTTAGACCTTGAAGTCATTATGCTAAGTAGAATTAACCAGAAAAAAAAAAGACAAATACCTTATGATACCACTTATACGAGGAAACCACTTATATGAAGAATCTAGAATAGCGAAATTCAGAGAGACAGAAAGTAGAATAGTGATTATCAGGTTCTAGGAGGAGGGAGGAATGAGGAATTATTATTTAATGGATATAAAGTTTCAGTTTTGGAAAACGAAAAAGTTTTGGAGATGGTTAGTGGTGATAGCTGCTCAACCGTCTGAACGCCACTGAACTGTACACTAACAATAAGTAGAATGGTAAATTTTATATGTGTATACTTTTTTTAAAAAATGGATTCATTTATTTGAGAAAAAGACAGACAGATAGAGCACAAGTGGGAGGGGCAGAGGGACAGAGAGAGAGAATCCCAAGTAGATTCTGCACTGAGCACAGAGCTGGCCAGTGTCTCAATGTTGCAACTCTGAGATCATGACCTAAGTGGCAACCAAGAGTTGGGTGCTTAACTGGCTACACCTTCCAGGTGCCCTGTATTCATATTTTAGCACAAAAACTGGTAACTGCACAAACCAACGGGGCCATCTTGTATTTGATATTGTTTTTCTCTCTTACTCTTTCTAAGTTGAAGTAGCCTAAATTATCACTAAGTGCTGATTGCAAAATAGACTCAGCTTATTTTCTTTCTGAAAGGAGCCGCATATTAAAATTGAGGAGGAGGAGTAGTAGTATTAAAATTAACACATGTGGATATACCATGGAGTCAAACAATAGAGCAAATGAGACAAAACTGTCAAAGTTCTTGAAATCAGAGACTTCTCCATAAAAAATAAAAAATAAAAAAATGAAAGAATTTGGGCTTTTCTCTCTTGCTATCTTCCTTTAGTGTTGATTCATCAAGTTACTGAGTCTTATTGATTCTCTTTCCACAACTTATTTTATTCTGTATTTCTTTTTTTATGTTTTAGAACTTTTTTTTTTTAAAAGATTTTATTTATTTATTTGACAAAGAGATAGAGAGCACAAGTAGGCAGTGACAGGTAAAGACAGAGAGAAAAGCAGGCTTCCCGCTGAGCAGGGAGCCCAATGCGGGACTCGATCCCAGGACCCTGGGATCATGACCCAAGCTGAAGCCAGCCACTTAACCGAATAAGCTACCCAGGCACCCAGTATGTTTTAGAACTTTTTAATTCATATTTTAAAAATGTGTGTTTCAAGAATCAAAATCATTTGAACAAAAAAATGACACTCTGATTACACTGCATTTTGCAGCTTGCAGGACACATTGGGCCAGCTTGGTTTTTACTCTAGATTTCACTGCCATCCTGCCCAGCTTCTTCCTTCGCCAAGGACTGTGCAAAATGGACGTTACTTGCTCATGTGACTCTATATTTCTTTTCGAATTCCATTTGAATTGCAGCTTGCCATGAAACCATTGAAGTTATCTCATGGGACTGTTGCAAATTACTAGTTTAAAAACCTGAAATGGTTGGGACTACAAATGTGTAATGCATCACTGTATCCGCAATGCCTAACACAGCTCTGATCACATCATGGTTGTTTAATAAATACCTGGTTCTATAAATGAACTAACACACCAGTCTGTGGTCCTACTTTCTTGTTCTTGTTTTATCTTCCTTCATCCTTTCAGATAGAGTTTTATATGTGATTAAAAAGGGGAAAAAGAAGGAAATGAAAAACACATTACAAAAAAGTAATAAGAACCCAGGTAAGAGTTAGCAATAAATGGGATCTTGCTGAAAAATACATGAGGTACTTTGGTGGAATCACACACTCTAAAAACAGAACAAAATCTAAGACTACATTAAGAGGAACAGATTTTCATAGATATGAAAAGTAATAGTTCCACTTCACTGTACTCTGTCCTAATAAAATTATCCGGAGTCTTTTATTTAATTCTGGGCACCATGTTTGAAGAAAGGCACTGACAAAATTCCTGAATTGAATGGAGTTGGATGTATTTGCTCAGTTCCAATTGAGTTTGACAAGCAGGAAAGTGATGTTTGCAGAGCAGACAAAGAATATTTGAAGTCCAGAAGAGTTGATTACACAGATGACCCCAAGAACCAAGGTAAATGAGGCTGTACATATGAGATGCACCTTTCTTTTGCACTTTCAGAACTGAAATATTGCTTTGATTGTTCTGACAAAGTACAATCATCCCCAATGGTCTTTAAAAATTCCTATTAGGATTCATAAGGTCTAGGAGACTGGTGAGCAATTATTGGCATCTTGTGATCATTTTCCTGGCAATTCAGCAACCCTTACTCACCTGTTTGGCCACGTGTCCCCATTCAAAGTCCCATGCTTCTCTCCTGAAAAATCAGTTAATAACTTGCCTTCTTACACCCAGCCATTTGTAAATTTCCTTATCTAATATTATTTATAATTTTTGGCACAGAAATGATAAAGTATCTGGACATTTTCTAAAGTAAAGTTAAGAGAATATTAGTAATCTTAGCAAGGTAAGTGACAGTCTTAACAAATTTTCTGATAGATGGTATATGATATATTATGTTTGACTCTTGGGATACAGATTTTAAGAGACACATCAACAAATTAGAATGTTTGGAGGGGGAAAAAGTGATGTTGGAGTGTCTGGCACATAGGTTAGAAATACTAACCTTAAAAAGGGTCATGTCTAAGTAGCATTAATAGCAGTGTTCAAATATTTAAATGGCTGTCCCACTGAAAGGTTAGTAAATCCACTGTTACTTCCAAGTAACATATTAAGAATAATTACTGAAAGTTATAAAAGGAGATGAATTTGACTCAGATTAAGGAAGATATTTTTAACAGTTATGATTTTCCAAACGCAGAACATCTAGCCTTATGAAAGAGTTCACCAGAGCTTCAAAAATTTAACTATTGAACAGATTACTATATTTGCAAAATTAAGAGGAACAGGTTTTAAAATTATTGTAATAAGAATATTGGAGCATGCTTCATTATGTGCTTACTCTTACTCCATGAAGTAAATATTATTATTTCTATTTTATAAAGAGGAAGTGAGATATACAGAGTTTAAATAACAAGATAAGTCTATAACTGGTAACAATTAGTAGAATTTGGTTTTCAGTAGAATTTGGTTCTCTGTGACTGTAAGGCCCTACCTTTAAATGCCATATTTATGGCACTGGAAAACAACCAAAAGTACAGAGGTAATTTGTCAAGAGAAGTTTTCTGAGTGGTAAAATTTGAATAAAACAGAACAAAAGCAAAACTTTCTTTACCTGTATCTTTAAAATCTTTCTATAGCAAACATTATATTAAGTAAGATTATGACTACTGTGTGTTTTAAAGCAAGATGCAGAAATCTTTTCAATTAATCTTTTCTAACTGTACATCTTTTTTTATTTCAGGAATCTCTCCTCCAAAGAAAACATTTTTCCTTTTCTTTTGAAATCACTTAAACCAAGAGAAAAATAGCAAGAAGTAATCAAAAAACTTTATAGCAAGAACTTCCCCATTATCACTTTTCTCCTTTTTCTCTTTCCTCTCTTCTGTGTGTGTACGTGTGTGTGTGTGGCCATTCATGATGTTATTTCTCAAGTTCTACTCCAACACCACAGGACTCATTGTAGCCTTCCACACTTCTATATATGTAACTCCCTTATGCGCCACTAAAATAATATGGCTCCCATTTTTAACAACGCTCTAATTGCTTAATCATCCCATGCGTGACTAACATCCCCACCACAAGTGTTGCTTCCTTGGTTCTAACCTGCTGGGCATGACTATGCCAGTTTCCTCCTCAGTCAGCTCCCAGTCCCATCTATGCTACCAAAGAGAAGAGCAGGGCTTGCTAAACTCTCAAACTAACCAAAGGCAAGGAAGTAGTAAAGAAGAAAGGGAGACTACTCCCATTATACACATTTAAAAAAAATTCATATATTCTGCTCTTTTAAAAATCTCCTTCAAAATGTGTATCATTCACATGTTGGATCTTTGTTATACACTTTAAAAATAAAACTATCTGCATCAATTGAGAGGACCATGTGGTTCTTCTCTCTTCTCATATTAATTTGTTGTATCACATTGATTGATTTGCGAATGTTGAACCATCCTTGTAGCCCAGGGATGAATCCCACCTGGTCATGGTGGATAATCTTTCTAATGTGCTGTTGGATGTGGAGCATAACAAATAGCCTGGAGGACATGGGGAGTTAGAGAGAAGAAGGGAGTTGGGGTAAATTGGAAGGGGAGGTGAACCATGAGAGACTATGA
>NC_081557.1:230012737-230071232 GCF_022355385.1 Mustela nigripes | reverse complement strand
AATCCCACCTGGTCATGGTGGATAATCTTTCTAATGTGCTGTTGGATGTGGAGCATAACAAATAGCCTGGAGGACATGGGGAGTTAGAGAGAAGAAGGGAGTTGGGGTAAATTGGAAGGGGAGGTGAACCATGAGAGACTATGGACTCTGAAAAACAATCTGAGGGGTTTGAAGTGGTGGGGGGGTGGGAGGTCGGGGTACCAGGTGGTGGGTATTATAGAGGACACGGATTGCATGGAGCACTGGGTGTGGTGCAAAAATAATGAATACTGTTATGCTGAAAATAAATTAATTTAAAAATTAAATAAATAAATAAAAATAAAACTATCACCTCTCATATGATTTTTTATCTCCTTGTAGTTTTCTTTTGCATCCTTATAGGATTTTTCAAATGTGTACTCTACAACCATAATTTCCTTCTCTGAAGTCGCAATTATGTTCTCTATTGGCTTCAATATTGGATTTTAAAGTTGCTATTACATTGTAGTTACCTTGCAGGATTTTCTTACATTAATCCTCATTTCAATAGGAATGAAGTTCTTGTCCTTGTATCTTATTCTATTCTTCTCCACTTTTGATTTTATCTCACTCGAAGTCACAGGTCTTTATTCTATGAAGAAATCCAAGTAGGTATTTTCCTTTTTTATTTGCAATCATAATCAGAAACACCATCTCTTTTTGGTATGTTTCCTTTTCCTCATGTTTAATAAGTTATATATCCCATGCCATATTTATTTTCTTTATTTACTTATTGAAGAGTTTTGGCTAAATGTGACTTTTTTTTAAAGAGACAAGATGAGTATCACTTACCTCTGTTCATGATGCACTTAGGAATGCTAACATTTTCCCTTTCACATACTCTGCCAGAGAGTAGAGCAATTTGTAGAGCTTCACTCCCAATTTCCAGTGACTGGCAGACATTCTTCCCATGAAGATCTGCTATTTTGATAGTACAAAAAGAAACTTCATGTTCCTTGGTTGCCTGGAAGTGGCATTTAGCTCAGAAGTAGTAAGTGAAAAGTCACATTTTCTTGCATGCACTGTTTTTTGCTTTTTCTCTCCCTCTTTAGAGACAGCATTAGGGAGATAGCCACCGATCACATAAGATTTCAAGAGCCCACTGTGCACACCTCTTCCCAATTCCATGCTCATATATGACTGGCCACTTAAAAGGGATCACTGTCGAAATGTTTACAATATCAACATATGTAAACACTACAAAGGAGGGCTTCTTTTTCTGGAAAGCCAGTTGTAGAATGTTTTCCAAGACACTACTGGACTAAGTCTTATCTTTACCTCTTATTAAGCCAAAAGAATGTTTATATATAACGGAGTTTATCTTCTGAAATATGCAAGGTGCAGTTCTCATCTTCTCTTCCTCAAATGACAGAACTGAAAATTTCTCACCAATTCAATAGCTTGACCTGTGAATTTTAGTTTATGTGTCATTATAATTATGAAGACTTTCTTATCAAGAATAAGCTGAGAAGGTAGAAAGTGGGAGTGAATTTAAAGAATTTTTTTTTTTTTGAGATTTCTGGTCTAGCATCATTTTTAACGTAAAAGTTCCATAAAGACAAATATTTTAATGTTTTTTTCTATAATTTATTTCCTAAGATGAAATGATTTGTTATAATTGTCCTTGGCCAAAGGGTAAATAAATGTTAAAAGTGTTACTATGTAAATTAAGCATGTGGTTTTAGGTACAAATAAGCTGATAATTGTGAACATTATGTTATTTATTTTCTTTTGCCTTTTAATAGTTTTAAGTTTCTGGACATTGAAGACAACTTAAAAACCTATTTATTTTTTAGCTTTCAAGACATGATTCACACCCACAATCCTATTCCATCTAAATAATACAAGAATCTATTCATTATCAAATATTTATTGAATGTCTAATGTTATCCACACTCTCATCTTAGTGATAGGACAGGGATATAACAAACATTCTGGCCTTCATAGAGTTATCATTCTATTGAGGAGTTTTCCATTTAGATAATTATTTACCTTGTTTTGTTTTGTACAAATGGCTTTACTTTATTTTTTATCATCTTTCTCTAAAACCTAATTCTGGTGATAGCATTTTGTTATTGACAAATCTTTTCAGTGTTTATATCCTACCTTGCTTTAGGCAAAGGCAATAAAAAAAGCATCAGCTGAATCATCTTAAAAATATGAAGCAGAATCTTTCCCAAAATGTTTTGTCATACAACTTGCTTTTCCATAAACATACTTCTTTTATTTTATTTTATTTTTTTAAAGATTTTATTTATTTATTTGACGGATAGAGTAGGCAGAGAGGCAGACAGAGAGAGAGAGGAAGGGAAGCAGGCTCCCTGCTGAGCAGAGAGCCTGATGTGGGGCTCAATCCCAGGACCCTGAGACCATGACCTGAGCTGAAGGCAGAGGCTTAACCCACTGAGCCACCCAGGCCCCCAACATACTTCTTTTAAAATCAATGCATCAAGGGCGCCTGGGTGGCTCAGTGGGTTAAGCCGCTGCCTTCGGCTCAGGTCATGATCTCAGGGTCCTGGGATCGAGTCCTGCATCGGGCTCTCTGCTCAGCAGGGAGCCTGCTTCCTCCCTCTCTCTCTCTGCCTGCCTCTCTATCTACTTGTGATTTCTCTCTGTCAAATAAATAAATAAAATCTTTAAAAAAAAAAAAAATCAATGCATCAGATAGCATGTACACATATATACATTTATTTACTTTTGTTTGCATTAAAAAAGGACAAAGATATATGTAAAGTTTAAGTATCAGTTTTTTTTTTTTCCAATGCCATTATTTTGCAAGGATCTTTCTTTCGTTGGTGCCACTGAGCTTTGAGTCTTTTCTTGAAGTCACTACTGCTACTGACTATTATGCAAGATTCTTCATACAAGTATTCTGTATTTCTGGAGTAGAGTGTGTGTGTGTGTGTGTGTGTGTGTCTGTATGTGTCTGTGTTGTGTTTCATGTGTGTGTGTGTGTTCAAGGACTGAAGTATAAAAACAGGAACAAGTTTTTCATTATCCTGTAGTTAATCCTATTTTTAAAGATGAGATGTATATAAAATAAAACCAGTCTCTGATGCCACTCTGATTTGAGCACTCTCTAAAACTTTTCCTTATAAACATTAGAAAATCCAATGTCTGTGATCCCCCCAAAAAATAAAACAATCTATAAAAAAAGATGTAATCCCTACATGTCATGAAAGAAGAGAAAACCCCACAACAGATCTGTGAGTTTGTGGGCTGACAAAGCAGGGCCACTAGTCAGCACAGGAGAGGATGGAGGAGAACGGGATAGGATGAAAATCTCCGTTCTAAAGGAACAAGTTAGCTCTGATGTAAGGGGGAGATCAAGACCATAGGAGTGGGACCTTAGAAATACCATACCTTCAAGAAAAAGGAGAGTTAGCAAAACTTGTTTCAGAGAGGTAGCACAAAGTTTGTCTTTTTCAAATACTAGATATACAAATAAAAATATGTTGTAAGAAACAAGGAAATAAACAAAAACTTTTTTTTTTTTCCCTAAGTATGGGATTTAAGTCTAACTTGTAAAGCATCTTAGTTCTGGAAACTATCAGAGAAAACTTGAACATAAAATTCAACCAGACAGTGAAGCTTCTAAGGCATTTGGCTGATAAAACAACACAACATGACAACAACAACAGAATCTGTGACAGAACATATTATAATCTGAGTCTCATTTTGTTTCCCCATGGAAAAGAAATACCTGTCAAATATGAGTTCACATGAAAACCTTACAAACCAGTATGAGCTAGAATCTGTAAGGCAATGAAAAAGAAAATTACCACTTTAATTTTGAAAATCCTAAAATAATAGTATAATATGAAACTGATTATAAAATTTAACTTGCATCTCACCATTTCTTATAACTATCACTACTACAATGCGTGCTAAGCAACTACCATCTCCTGCCTCAATTTTAGAAAAAAAATCTAAATCTGGTTAACACTTACATGGGTGCCTAATGAAGTATTCTCACCATAGCAGGAAAGGAAAGCATGCAAAAACTTAGGTCAGTTAGCCCTTTGGCTCAGAACTCCCATCTGTCTTCTAGTTTACGGTCAAAATCCAATTATTTGCAAGAGCTCAAAATATACAACAAGAGTCCCTGATCTTATCTACCATTTGTCTTCCCTTTAACTCCATCCCTCAAGTCTTACTGATCTCCTCGCTGTCCCTTAAATGCATAAGGCATCAGTTTGGATTCACTTTCTGCTGGAACATTCTTCTCCAGGATCTCTCCTAATTCCTCCAAGTGTCTACTCAAATGTTTTTTTTCTCAGTGAGGGTTCTGTGCTATCCAATCCAAAGAAGCTCTAAACTCCTTCTCTGCATCCCCCTTTTACAATATTTTATTTATTTATTTGATAGAGAAAGTCACTCCGAGAGAGGGAACACAAGGAGGAGGAGTGGGAGAGGGAGAAACAGGCTCTTCACTGAGCAGGGAGCCCAATGCGGGGCTTGACCCCAGGACCCTGGGTTCATGACCTGAGCCGAAATAGATATTTAGAACTGAACCACCCAGGTGTCCTCCTTTTTTCCCTTTTAAGCTTTATATTTCTTCTGTCAATAGCCAACATTTCATATCTCATATTTAATTTTTCTCCATTGTATGCATCCTAAAATCTAAATTTAATGAAGGCAAAGATTTATTTATTGATTTTTTAAAAAAATCTTTTTTCATTGTTATTTGGCAGCACCAAAAACAAAGCCTAAAATAGTTGTGTTCAATATTTTCAGCAGATATATATTGAGACTGTAATTATGCAAAATGTATAAACATACAAAGTAAAAATGCTCATCAACAGCAAACAATTAAAACAGTCATAGAATAGCAAAATAAAACTATTATAACAAACTTAAGGATAATCTATTAGGAGAGGGAAAGCATTGTTATGGACAAAGTTATGTAATTTTATTAAAGGAGATAAAATATCTAAATACATGGAAATAGATAAAAAAAATACATGAATAATTCCTAAGACTCCAAAGGGTTCACACA
The DNA here is from genome assembly GCF_022355385.1 of Mustela nigripes. Classification (NCBI taxonomy): domain Eukaryota; kingdom Metazoa; phylum Chordata; class Mammalia; order Carnivora; family Mustelidae; genus Mustela; species Mustela nigripes. The sequence continues at coordinate 230,066,215 of NC_081557.1, read as the reverse complement.
AGAAAGAAAATTTTTCCCCTAATAATCTCTGAATTTAGTATATTTCCAATCAATATTCAGACAGGATTTTTCCAGAGTTATTTAAATCAATCCAAAAATCAATATGGATGATAATACCAATAATGCTAAGAACTATTTAAATTACACACAAAAAAAATTAAGGAGGAACATAGAGACCTGCTCTACTAAATATCATCTTGTAATAAATAGTATTTGAGAATGAGAACACGGTATTTAGGCAGAAATAGAAAAATAAAGTCATAGAAGAGAAAAATGAATATAAAGGCGTATCAACATTTTTTGGAAATAAGTATAATGTGATAGGCAGAAAAATGACCCCTGAATTATGCCATGTCCTAATCTCTATAATCTGGAATATGTTTCCCGACAGGCAGAGGGGACTTTGCAGATGGTATTAAATTTAGGATATTTAGAATGGAGGGTTTGGGGGTATGGGTGAGCCTGGTGATGGGTATTAAGGAGGGCACATATTGCATGGAGCACTGGGTGTTATACGCAAACGATGAATCACAGAACACTATGTCAAAAACTAACGATGTACTGTATAGTGACTAACATATCACAATAAAAATAGAAAAGGATATTGAGATGGGGGGATTGTTCTGGATTATCTTATGTTATCATAAGGATATTTTTAAGTAAAAAAAGAATGCAGAAGAGTCGGAGTAGGAGATGTGGTGGTGGAAGCAAGGGCTAAAATGATATAATTGTTTGGAAGGAGCCAAGGAATGCAGGCTACCTTTAGAAACTGGAATAGGCAGGAAAAACTCTCCCATAGAGACCCTGGAAGGCATGTAGCTCTGTTGACATGTTGATTTTAGCCCTTTGAGGCCCAGTTTGGATGTCTGAACTTCAGAACTGTAAGATAATAAATTGGTGGTGTATCAATCACTAACTTTTTGGTAGTTTGTCATAGGAACTATAGGAAACTAATACAGTATAGGATGAAAAGCCAGCAACGTCAGTAGAAAAGAGTTGAAACATTCAAAAAATTAAGAGAGTTTTTGTGAAAAGCAAGACTTTAAAGATTTATTCATTTATGAGAGAAAGAAAGAACGTGCATGAACAAATCGGGAAGGGGTAGAGGGAGAGCGAGAATCCTGAAGCAGGCTCCCCACTGAATGTAAAGCCCCAGTGGGGGCTTGATCCCAGCACCCTGAGATCATGAACCAAACCAAAATCAAGAATCAGATGTTTAACCAACTGAGCCACCCAGGTACCCCAAAACAATATTTGAATCATAAAATATTTTCATGACATCTGGACAGAGTTTCTTAATCAAGGCACAGAAATCGTAATGCAAATAACTAGGTGTTCCTATTCTTAAAGAGAATGAATGTTGCCAAATATTTACCTGTCAAGCTCCCTATCTAACAAAAGCACTTAAAAGAAATAGCTCCAGAAAGAAGTATTTTTTTTTTTTTTACTTTGCAATTAGTCAACTTACATACACATATGTTGATGTTCTAAATAACCCTTAATAACGTATCATCCAATGGAGGATATGGAACATTTTTAATAAAATTATTTGTTTTCAAATTATCAACTACCAACTAACCCACAGCACAATTTCACCAATGCAGATACACAGCAATCATATAAAGAGCCTTTTAAAAATATTGAATTTATTTAATTAAATCCACAGCCTTTGCTCAGGAATGAAAGTTGCATTTCATAAACCAGGGCATGCTGTTTGTTTATTTCACTGAATGGAAGTAGATTATGGGCATTTCAATGAAAGAAAAAGTATCCTATGTAATGCAGAAGAAATTAATCATAAATATGATTTCTATATAAAGTATTTCCACAGAAAATATGGTAAGATTTGCAACTTTTAAAAAATAATAGATATATTTCATCTAGAGCACAAAATAAAAATTAATTGAATGGGAATATCCAAGTTTAGGACTGCAACAAAATCATGACTTAATTAAAATAAAAATCTCATGATGTCCTTCAAGTGACACCATATAGAAATATCAGTAGAGAGGAGAATGAAATTAATTAAACATCACAGTGAATAATAACTCACATATGCCTTTAATAAAATAAGCTGCAGTTTAAGTCAAACAGGAAGAAAATCAGGGATTTTGCTTACCTATGGATAAAACCAGACATTTGACATCTAGTATATATTGTGAGATTATTTTTATTGACACTAACATAGTTCTTTCTTTGTAATTCATATCTTATTATTTTACTAATAGATCTAGAAATTTTATATTCCAACATTTGCTTTAATTATCTCTAAAGTTTACGCTGAGGAATTTGAGGCAGAAAGGATTAGAAACAACACAAAATCATGTTGGAATCTTAATTCTAAGTCTCAGTCCAGCACAAGGTTATGTGACTAGATGGGTATGCCCTTCAAAATTTCCAACAATAGAATTTTTTTTTAATTTTTTAAAAGATTTTTATTTATTTATTTGACAGAGATCACAAGTTGGCAGAGAGAGAGCAGGGAAAGCAGGCTCTTCGCTGATCAGAGAGCCCGATGGGGGGCTCAATCCCAGGACCCTGAGATTATGACTTGAGGTGAAGGCAGAGGCTTTAACCCATTGAGCCACCCAGGCACCCCCAACAATAGAATTTAATTGAGCATCTTAATCAATGCTTAACTTAGAAAAATTGGCTATGCCACTTATCTGCTACATGAACTTCAGCAAATTAGTTAATCTTTCTGTGTTTTGTTTTCCTCATCAATATAAAATAAATAACATATTTACATTATAGGATTAAAGAAACTATAGAATTAAAAAAATTAAATATCATGTCTTTCTCTAGTTGATAAACATCATCCCCACTACTCTTCCTTGGCTGAGAGGGGTCTCTTTTTGTGAAAAGGAAGAGATTTGGACTAGAATCTCTCTCAGTCTCTCTCTTTATCTCACTGATCCACAACCTCCTTACACACACACCAACACCACCCTCACACACATAATATATTTAGACATAGATATATTTCATATCTAATTTTGAAATTTTATTGCAAGCCTAAAGATCTACATTGCCACCTCTGTCTATATTGAGTCAATGATGTAAACTTAGACATGTTTTTGGCCAGTCTTCTTGGCATTCAAATGTCATCTTTGAAACTCTGAAAGAGTTTTTATGCTATTGGGTTGGCATCTTCTCAGAGGAAACCCTCTGCTTAATCTAGTATTTTCTCTTTAGTCCTCAGACCTGCCATTTTAAATTCCCACTGCACATCCCTTGTTTTTCGTGCCTGTAATGTTCAACCCCTCCACTCAAAAGAATTCAATTTTACCTTGCCTCAGGGTCCAGCTTGAATTCCATTTTGACTTCCTGCTAGTACCTACTGATAGAGATGTTCATTTACACAGTTTCTGATTGTATGTCCTCTTTCTTTAGGACTGAAGTCCCTTGAAATTAGTCTATGCATTTGAGTTCCTTAGTCTCAAATAACAGAAACTGAACTCTATCCAACTTTAGTTAAATATGTGTGTGTGTGTGAGTGTGTATAAAATATTAATTATATATAATTAAATTATAAAAGTATAAATAAATATAAATTATATAATATTAATTATAATTAAATATATATTATATAATATATTATATACAATTATATATGATATATTATATTATATATAAATAAAACATATTGAGAAGTATGTAAGACTTAGGGGATAGGTTTCTAATTTGGAAACAGGCAGGAAAACATAAGAAGTGCTGCTTGATTCCTTTCCTGTGTGAATATAAGTGCTACTGCCTTGTTTATTTTTGTATTTGTTTTGTTTTCGCCTGTCCTTCAGTCTCTCTGCTAAAAAGTAAGTCCCAGAGGCTGGTAGTGGGGTGTGGGAATAGTTCAGATAGCTGACTTGAATTATATTTTCTCTCTTTTGCTGAAGAGGATGACCAGAGGAAAATTCTGGTCAATGTAGCCTCCAGCTACTTTTAGACTTCTAAAAGAGTAGGGCACTGTCATTCATTTGCTTTTCCACCAAGACTACATACAACATTAGGAAGAAAATTCCCTGGTCTCCAAAGTCTCTAGCAGTTAAGGAAAGAGAACTTACACCAGCTTCTTAAAACAAATCAAAACAAAAACACACTAAATGTAAGAGACAGTTGATTCTTGTTTCACAAACTGAGCATTTCCTCTGTGCTAGAATCTTTATTTTATTTTATTTTATTATATATTTATTATTTTATTTATTTTTTTAAAGATTTTATATATTTACATGACAGAGATCACAAGTAGGCAGAGAGGCAGGCAGAGAGAGAGGGGGAAGCAGGCTCCCTGCTGAGCAGAGACTGGGATGCGGGGCAGTGCCTTTGGCTTGGGTCATGATCCCAGGGTCCTGGGATTGAGCCCCGCATCCAAGTTCACTGAACCACCCAGGTACCCCTCTGTGCTAGAATCTGAATGAGATGCTTTCCCTGCACAGTTATTGATGAGTCCCCTATTTCATATTACAAGCACAAAAATGGTATGCTAAGGGAACCTAGAAGAGAGGCAAAAGAAGGCAGAGGTGGCAAACAATGATTTTTGTTATTGTATCACATTACCTAAAGGAATTATTACCTAGTATTTATTAGCTATTACTCAGTTAATTTATTAGTAACAAGTCACTAATCCTGTCTATTTGGAAAGTGTTGATTAGAAAGCTTATAAATCAGTACAGTTCATGTCAACCAATTTTAGAGTCAGATCAGTAATCAGTAAGACCATACTAATCTAAGAAGATGTGACTTTTACTGCCTCAATCTATCTGCAACTATCAACATTCACATAGTTGTCTTCTTACTTATTATCATAAAGAACTATTAAATTTCTGTTTAATGTCAGACATATCATTGGAATACTAACTACATGCCACAGCCTCTAGCCAACTCCAGAAATTGTCCCAGAAACTTTCTCCTCTTTTCTCTTTACCAACAATTATCCTCCCTCCTGAATAATTTTTATCAAAGTATGGTGTAGGCTGAATAATGGCTTCCCAACATGTCCATGTCTGAATCCCCAGAAACTGCTTATATTACTTCATATGGCAAAAGAGACTTTGCTGATATGATTGAGTTAAGGATTTAGAAATGGAGAAATATCCTGGATTATTCATGTGGCCCCAAAATAATCACAGGGGTCTTCCACATAAGGAGGCAAGAGATCAGAGGAAGAGAAGGAGATGTGATGATGAAAGCAGAGAGACATCTGAAGGTATTCTGCTCCTGGTTTCAAAGAGGTAGAAAGAGGCCAGGAGCCAAGGAATGCAAGGGGTACCACACTTTTGGAAAAGGTAGACGAATGGATTCTCCCTTATAGACTGCAGAAAGAACCAGTCCTGCCAACACCCTAGTTTAAGCCTCGTAAGTCTCATTTTCTACTGCTGACCTGCAGAACTGTAAGAAATTCATGTCCTTTAGGGCCACTAAATTTGTGGTAGTTTGTTATAGAAGAAATAAGAAATTAATACAGTGCACAAACATGTTATTACCACTGCATATTAAAAAACAAGCACATAAATAGACTTTTTATAAAGACTCAGTTTATCCCACCAGCTACCACCCAATTTCTACATTCCTAAAATTAATAATTCTCAAAAGAATAGTCAGATTTTGCCCTCTTAAATTCTTCTCCTGTTGCCACTTAAACGCTCACCAGTCAGGTTTTCACTACCATTACTCTTGCTCAGGTCAGTGCTGGTTCATGTTTTGCTCCATCCAATGGCCCACACTCCAGTTCTCATCTTACATGATCTGCCTGGAGAATTTGACAGTTATATATTTTCTTTAATTGAGTTTGAGGAAGAAAAAAATAGTTTTGTTTTATTTATTAGCTCATTTGTCAATTCTTTTTGTTATCATTTGCTGGTTCCTTTTAGTCCTCCCAACAGCTTAATATTGAAGTGCTCTAGAACCAGAATTCTAATCCTTGGTATGCTTCTGTAAATACTCTCCCTCCTTCTTTTGGTGATTATATGACGTTTACGGGCCTCAAAGGCCACCTCTATGCCTATGTCTTAGGATTTTATGGCTCTGCTTCAGATGTCTTTTAAATTCCAACTTCATTTACAAAATTTTCTACTTGAATATTGAGCAATTTTATCAAATTCAACATGAATTCAAAATTCAACAAACTTGAACTGATCTCTCACTTACCCACACCCCAAGTGGATCTTCTAGTAGCCTTCCTGGTCTATTGATAACAAAGCTAACCCATCCCTCTCTCAGGGGAAAAAAAAAATTAAAATAGCTTTATGTCTTCTCTTTCTGTCGAATTCCATATCTAATGTGATAAAATGCCACTTCTCAATCCTTTGTAACCTTTGTTCAAACCATCAATTTTTTTTCCTATTCTTGTTTGTAATAACTGGTATTTCCACTCTGAGTCCCTACAGTTATTCTCAGCAGCAAAGAACACTGCATCCCAAATTTTGTAATCTTTCCTCTTCTGTCAGAGCAAAATCCTGAATAGCCCAAAAATGTGCCCAAAGTGTTCTTTGGCCTCCATATCCTTACTTTCCTGACTTTATCTCCTACTACAGCTCCTTCTATTTTAATTTAACTCTACTGGCCTTGACCTCTGGGAGCACACAGCAAGTTTCTGCCTTAGAGGCTTTGCATTGACTGCCAGTTTTGTTTTCCTTGAATAACAGCTTCACCCAAAGGTTTCTACATTGCTAAATTCTAATTTACCTACCCCTTCCAAGCCTTTTTCTAGGTCTTTTATCTTCTCAATGAGATCTGTCCTGGCCATGGCATTATGTACAGCTATCTGCCTTTTCAATTTCCACCCAGGTAGCTCTTCATCAAAATATTTGTTGTAGTAAAAATGCATAGATCTAGAAACAAATTTTATCATGTAAATTGTTACTTTAGAGAAAAACTATAGCTTAATCTATTGGAACATGTACCAAGTATGGTAATGTTGGAATGATTCAGAGGAACTAATCTAGGAAGTTCTCTGTAACAACTCAAGCAGTTTCATAGGAGTAAGTTGACCCATTCATAATTGTCTCTACCCGAAAGGCAACAAGATGCAAATGAAGGAAGGAGCAAGGGCATAAGAGTATTTCCATGGTGCAAATTTTCCACTTTAAGTAAGCAATGGAGATATGTTAACAAGCTAAAACCAGCCAGTAGGCAGGAGAATCACTTCTTTCCATCTGTGTAACTTCAAAAGGACATTTAGTTACAACTGAAAAAATATAGCATCATTAACACTCAAAATATTTTATGATAATGTCGACTTGGGCAATGAATATTATATACACATAAATAAATAGAATTATATACTCTTTTCTCACTTGGGTCTTGAATACTAAAAAGACATGAATAGTTCTGCCATATACCTACTTTAAAAACTATCAAGTAAATAATAACTATCCTAAATTGCCTGCAATTAAGCATTTACACAATAATCCATAATGACTCAAAAGGAGTCTTTACGTAGGATTGAGTAGTAATGCACAGTGTGTCAGTGATTAGGTATTTACATAATAGTATATAACGACTCTGAAGAAACCCATCATAGACTAACAACTAAATAAAGCAGGATTTTTTGGAATCTGTAATTTACTATTTACTAAATTTTGTCAACTCTAGTAAATACATGTAATAAGCATCCTTATATTTTTTCTTTTGATACTAAGCACTGTGACTGCCAAAAAGCCCACACTACAACTTATTCCTCAGTAAAGCAATTCTCCCCCTTACAAAAACACTCCTTGAGATAGTTGTCTGAATTTGCTTTCTTCATGTCTTCATTTCCAATTCTTTTATTTGACACATGGCAGACATATATCCACACCTATTGGCTCACTGAAACCAGTCTTGGCAAAATCTGTTGCTTAACCCAATGCTTTATTTTCAGCTCTATTCTTACTTGAGCTATCAGCAATTAACACATTTGATTCCTTCTTGATTCATTTCCATAACTAGTCCTTTAAAATGATATACTCTTCAATTATCCTGGCATCTCCTTCCAAATAAAATTTGCAGACTTGTCCTCTCACCTGTGCTGCAAAGCACTAAGGTTAACTGTAAACTCTTCTCTATATTCAGTAACCCAAAATATTTCATTAACTCCTTTACATTTAAATAAACTGTTCAGGGATGCTGGATGGCTCAGTCATTAAGCATCAGCCTTCGGCTCGGATTATGATCCCAGGGTCCTGGGATGGAGTCCCATATCAGGCTCCTTGCTCAGCAGGGAGCCTGCTTCTCCCTCCGCTTGCCTCTTCCTCTGCCTGCTGTTCCCCCGTGCTTGTGCTCTCTTTCTCTTTGACAAAATAAAATCTTAAAAAAAAAAAAAACCTGCTCATATTTTTGTGACCCAGATTTATATGCTTGAACCTCAGATGTATGTAATAACTACTTACATGAAATCTCCATGCAAGTGTTTATTTGATACATTGACTTAGGGATAATATCTGCTGTAAAGAAAGAAAACTAACAGTAAAAATTGGATATGCTTTGGGAACTATAAGAAGGTCATACTTGTGAAAGATGATAAAAATAGAAAGGATTTAGATTTTGTTTCTTGCACATTATGTTCAGGTTAAGTCCTACCACCCAGTACCTCTTGAAGCCCTGGGCTTTCTCATTTCTGATACTTCATGTGTGCCCTTCTCTCCTCCTGAAAAGTTCTTCTATGCTCATCTTACCAGCAGGCTTCTAACAGGTAAAAAACTAATGTGCAAAGATCTTTACAAGGCTTTGGAACCAATGAACCAACAAATGTGCAGGGAAGCCACAGTGGCGTTGTGGAACAGAAAGTGAGAATACTAATGATTTTCCTCAACTTTATGTACTTTTCTGCCTTTTTTCATTTTCCTTTCTTTTCTTTAAAAAAAATTAGTATTATTTAAAGTCGACTTAGTAATCAAATTAAACTCTATTTTAGATATATTGTCTAACCAATTTACTGACATACTTGAGACATAGGAAATTGATATTTAGTATTCTGAATGTCTGATTCTAATTCCAAGTAAGGCTCATCTCGATTAAATGCAGAACTAAAATGCTAAAAACATTACACCTGGGAATCACATTTTCATAATCATAAATTAATCCAAGCTTTGATGTATTTGATGTTCTTTGGACTTTTTCTATTCTCAAGTCCTTGTTAACATTGAATGGATATTCATAGGCAACCATATGGTTTTCTTTTCTTTCTTTTTTTTCTTTTTAAGATTTTATTCATTCATTTGACAGACAGAGATCCCAAGTAGGCAGAGAGGCAGGCAGAGAGAGAGGAAGGGACGCAGGCTCCTTGCTGAGCAGAGAGCCCAGATGTTGGGCTCCATCCCAGGACCCTGAGGCCATGACCAAAGCCAAAGGCAGAGGCTTTAACCCACTGAGCCACCTAGGCACCCCAACTATATGGTTTTCAATGATTTGCCAATAATTCATCTTCTGAATATAACTATACTTAGCAGATATGCCTTGAATTATTTTCTACATATTGTGAGTCATATAGTGTTTGTTTTCAAAATAGTTTATTAGGTTAAAATTGATGTTCTATTAGATTCAATATGCACAAACGCTTGATAATTTAATGACAATTATTTACTAACTGCCTGGAAAAACTATAGATGCTTTTTTAAAGACAATGAAATACCTATTGAACTTACTTAAAATTTACTAAAGTAATTGTTGATAATTATAAGACCTTTTACCATACTGTTTTATATAAACGTTTACTGTTAAAATATGTAAAATACAAATGTTTTCATTGTATAAAAATACTACATTTAAAGTATATTATCATATCGCCTCAAGTTTTGGATCATCTAAAATGTTGAGGCTATTTTACCATTAACTTGTACTGATATCTCTGTTAAAATATTTGTACTGTTACTCCATCTTGTAACAGAGCAACTTAAAACTTAGATCATAAAATATTTATCTAATGCTTTCATGATAATGACCAGAAAAAGAGGTAGGTTGAAAAATCACACAAGCCATAAATATTTGGTAGTCTGTTTGAGAGTTACTGAATGAGACCACACTATCTCTGTGTTTTTCTTATTCTGAGTCATGATGCATTGATGCCACGAAATATATTTCCTGGGCTGTTACCAGCATTAAGACTTAAATAAATACAATAGAATAGGGTCGAGTAGAATGGCAAATGTCCTAGTGTATTGGTAAGATAAGCAACATTTCTGTTTTATGTGCATGAGTATGTCCCTCTCTATGATTTGATCTTACATATTTTACCTTGCTTCAAATCAACATAGTTTGAAAAATATACTTAGTTCATGCATATATGCTTATAATTCCTTCCCTTTAAGACCTGTCAGGTAATTTAGATCATATTACAGATTATCAAAAACACTGATATTTAGTAACAACACATAAATATTTGAAAATTGGCCATTTGGATACATGTTAAAAGAGTAAGGGGAACTTTACAAGACGTTATGCAACAGTAATCTCCCATTGGCCAGGATTTTGACACATGCTTATGCTCCTCCCCCAAATATTTTATTTATTTAGTATTTGAGAGAGAGAGCATGAGCAGGAGGAGAGGCAGAGGGATAACCACATGCGAACTCTAGGCTTAGCAGGAAGCCTGATGCTGGGTTCCATCTCAGGACTCTGAGATCATGACCTGAGCCAAAATCAAGAATCAGATGCTTAACCAACTGAGCCACCCAGGAGCCCCAACCCATGCTCATGCTTAAAACAATTTTTGGAAGGGCAATACTTTGATAAAAGTAGATTATAGCAATCAAGTTTTAAATGCTTAAGATTGGAGTGGGCCTAACTCTCTAGGCAAGCACCATAGTTGAGAGTTAGGGAGTGAACAAAACTGGTGTTCTATTAGAAAAGAAAAAAAGATAGTTGATGTTTGTTAAATAGACAAAGACAACTTTTGATAAAAACATTACAGCTCAATAGATTTTTTTGAGCTTTATTACAGTATAAGTTACACAAATAAAATGTAGGAATTGGAAGTATGTAATTTGATTTGCTTTAAGATATACATACACATATATAAGTAATCATATAGGATATTTTCATTGATCCAGAAAGTTTTTTTTTAATTAATTAATTTATTTATATTTTTACATTCAGTACCCTTTTCTCCTTCTTGTACCCAGGCAACCACCAATACAATTTGTATGTTTTCACATAAATTAAATCACCTCATATGCACTCTTTCGTGCTTGTCTTTTTAAATTAGCATTGTTTTGAGATTTATTCATTTATTTATCTGCATTTTGTTCTGTTTTATTGGTCAGTAGTATTCGCTGTATGTATATACCACAATTGACTTATTCATTCACTAGTTGATAACCATTTGTGTTATTTCCATGTTCTTTTTTAAAAAAATTTATTTATTTAATTGACACAGAAAGAGAGATCACAAGTGGGCAGAGAGACAGGCAGAGAAAGAGGAAGAAACAGGCTCCATGTTGAGCAGAGAGCCTGAGGTGGGGCTCTATACGAGAACCCTGAGATCATGACCTGAGCCGAAGGTAGAGGTTTAACCCACTGAGCCACCGAGGCACCTTTATTTTCACGTTCTTTCTAGTAAATTAAGCTGTGTGAACATATAGGGAGAAATACATTTGTGGGAATATTTTTATTTATGATGGGAAAACACCTAAAACTGTATTTATTGAGTAATAGGATAAATTTTATAAGAAACTGCTAAGCCATCTCCTGAAGGAGCAGAATCATTTTGCATTCTGATAAATTTACTATATGATGTTCAAATTGTTCCACACTCTCAACAACATTTAGTGTGCCAAGATCTCACCCACATAGACCCCCACCTCCACACACAACATACACACACACACACACACACACATGCACATATATCCAGATACACACATACATACACATATATGCAGATCAGCTTTTGTTTATCTGGAATAAAGAAAAGGCTCTTCCAGCATGTTAATTTTTTTTTTCTTTTTTTCCTATTGGCTCTGGATTGAATGGCTTCAGAGAAGAGTTCCATCATTCACACACAGTTTTGTCCTTTATACATTGTGTCTTTTTTTATTAGTCGCATTTCTAATTTTTTTTTCTTTTTCTTTTTTCTTTTTTTTTTAATTTTTATTTATTTATTTATTTGACAGAGAGAAATTACAAGTAGGCAGAGAGGCAGGCAGAGAGAGAGGGAGGAAGCAGGCTCCCTGCTGAGCAGAGAGCCCGATGCGGGACTCGATCCCAGGACCCTGAGATCATGACCTGAGCCGAAGGCAGCGGCTTAACCCACTGAGCCACCCAGGCGCCCATCTTTTTCTTTTTTCTTATTATTGTTTCCTTTGCAATAGGATTGTAATGTGTCTGGATATGGTTTTGTAATGATTCTTCTGCTTGAAATTGTATGACAGAGTAAAATTTCAGAATGCAAACTACCTAGATCTATGTTAACCAAAATAATGTGGTACTAGGAAAAGGATGGACACATGGCTCAATGGAACAGAAAAGAAAACTAGAAAGTAGACCCACACATTTATAATTAATTAGATATCAATAATGTTGGAGGAAGTAAAGTCTTTTTAATAAATGATGTTGAAAAAATTGGACTTCCATATGCAGAATAAAGAACCTCGATTTATATCTTACATTAATTTACATGGGTTATTGAGTCAGGTAAAAGTTCAAAACTCTGAAACTTCCTAAAGGAAAAAATATAAACATATATTTTCAGCCTTAGATTACTCAAATATTTCTATAGTGTGTTACTAAAATCATAAGTCATCAAAAAACCCGAAACCAACAAATTGAACCTCAGCAAGATTAAAAAACTACTCTTCAAAAGATATTGTTAAGATGATGAAAACAAAAGACACAGATAAAAAAATTACACGACAAAAATGTAATAAAGGAGTCATGTACGGAACATATATACATATATATTTGTAGACTCACTAAGCAAAGAAAAACTAAAAAATGGACAAAACAGGTCCATTTTTGAACAGGTTTTACAAAGAATATATACAGATAGCAAGTAAGAACATGAAAACCTACTCTCATATAAATTAAATGATTAGTCATTAGGAAAATGAAAATTTAAACCTAAATTTGATGTACATGTATTACATTATCAGAAGAAAAATTATGCAGACACCAAATCCTCTATACAAATGTTTATAGCCATATTACATATATTATAACAACAACTAATATCTGTGAACCCTAATGTCCTCATTTATTGAATGATTAAACTCAGTGTGACATATTTATAAAATGCAATATTTCTCAGCCATAAGAGGAAAGTACTGATACATGCAAGTGCATGGGTATATGTCAAATGTATTATACTAAGTGAAAGAAGTCAGATTCAAAGGATAGATTCTATATGATACTCATATAATATTCTGGAAAAGGCAAAATTATAGTGAGAGAAAACAGATCAGGGATTGTTAGGTACAGATGAGAGTTGAACAGGATTGATTAAAAGAGACAGAAGTAATATCTTGGGAATGATAAATCTGTTATATCTTGATTATGATGGTGGTAACATGGTTGTGTGCATCTTTGCAAATTTATGAAAGTATCCTAAAAATGGTGAATTTCACTGTATGTAAATTATACCACAGTAAACCTGACCAAAAAATCCAATAAGTATTTGACCTATGAGATGATTTACTAAATGTTGATTTAAAAATATGAGTGATTAAAAACCAAAATAAATATGGATTGTTTCAATTACTAAATTAAGTATTTATCAAATTATCATTATTTGCAAGCATAAGGGTAAGGAGCAAGGTAGTAAGCCACAATGTGGGTAGAATTGGGGAGTAACTGGGGCTGTGATGCGTGGAGGATCAACAGGAGGACCAAATATCAAACTGAAAAAAGTATGTTAAAAAAAGGAGGGGTGCCACCACCGTTCAGGGGTCATACCACAAACTAATATTGCTAATACGACTGCACTAAGCATTTTTTCCAAACTTCTAACCCTATTCTGTCTTCTACATTCTTCTACATTTTTCCTTTGATAGGTGAGAACTATAACCCTTCTACATCCTATTTCTGGTTAGTCTGCCTCCCAAAGTACTGGGGATGTTTATCTTTTGTTCCATTTCTCAGCATCAGGATCAGGAGATACCTGAATCTGTCTATTGTAGTCTGCAGAGTCTGAGACTGATTGATGGGTGAGTAGTGCTCTTTTTGTCAATATGTATCTTGTGTCCTATTACAGAAATCACATTGATTCTCATGTCTCCCTTCTCTCTCATTCTTCTCTTTTGTTTTAATTCATAGAACAAGGAGTTATTCCCAGCCAAGATGAGGGGCCACTGCCCTATATCTAAAACAACTTACATGATGTATGTGGGATAGGAGGAAGAAGAGTCTTAATTCTAGAATTTTGTATGTAATCCTTTCATCTGTTGTCACTCTCATGTTTGCCTACTAGAAAGGGGTTGGGGAGGGCAGCTAGCTTGTGCCTTGGTGTTGGAGAATGTTGTTGATATCTCTGTTACATATGCTGGCTGAGCAGAATCCCCTTTGTTTCCTTTAGAAAGATAAACACTATTTGATATAACCTCATATTGCTCTGCCTGGTTATTCTGAAAATCTGTGTTTTCTATTGGCATTTGCCAAGAGTGGACGTACAATTTTCTTCTGGAATTATAATACCTCCTAAATCTGTTTCCCTTCATAATCATTGGAAATTTTACAGTGAGTTAGATTGGTCAAACAAAGATCAGAGATTTTGCCTTCCAGGGTTTTTTGAGGGTTGGCAATAACATAAATATGTGCTTATAAATAAAATAGGCAATAAAATATGAAAGACACCTGTTACATTGTCTCTTGGTAAATATTTTTTTTAATCTGCAAAACTCACAGTGGAGTTCCCAGCACATACTCTGTACCTGACAAATACCATTTTCCTTGTCAATGTTAAGTAATCTTGTTTTGTGTAACCAAACTCTTGTGAAGAAGAAAAGCTTAGCAAAAAGTTAAATTTGAATTCGTCAAAATTTTAAAAATGACTTTAGCATATACTGCATTAGAATAAAAATCTTATTTTTCACTTCTTTCTTTGTAGTTTTCAGAGCTAATATTTTTATTAAAATAATCTTTGTTATAATTCTTTAACTTATACTTAATTTTGCAATATTAGGTGAGTAGAAATTTCCTTCTCTGGTCTGAATAAAAAAAAAATTCTGATATTATTGAAAGAGGAGATATCACTAGAATGCAAAAGCAACACTGAGCTTCCAGTGAATATATATACAATATTACATAAGATTATTATTGCCCCAGACTTGTAAAGTTGGTATGATTTTTGTCAGAAGTGCCCTACTCAATTGGGAAATGTCATGTTTATAACACATACTCAAAACCACAATTATTCATCTCCCCATCTCTTGTTCTACTGGAATCTATCTGACATTCATTGAAGTTGGGATAGCAACTCAGTCATCAGTTGTAGATACATTATTTTCTACAAATCCTTTAAATATAGGAACACAAGAATAAATTCATTTCTGCTGTCCTAAATGTGAAATGGAGTTTATGAAAATGCAGCTCATATTTCCTGATTTTAGCTCAGAGAATCTAGTTAACTGAATAGCTACTGCACCCATATTCCCATTTGAACGCAATGATTCAGCATTGGTTATAATATTTTAGAATTTCATTTTTTAATCTTAATGACTTTAAAAAGTAATTAGGAGGACTCCATTGTAAATGTGCTAATTGTTATTGTCTGTATAACCTGTGGGTGTTTACACATTTTGTGTCAACAAGGATGAACTTTACTTATATGATAAGAAAGTAACTAATGAAATGCAGGTGGCATTAAAGATTAATGGTACTATCTTGCATGCTTGGGCAAAGCCTTAAGCTTGAAAGTATATAACCTGCAAGGTAGCCCTTAATTGTTAAAATTTTAAAGCTTGTCACCATAAATAAATAAAATTATTTTAGATTTGTGACAAAACGATTTTGTACAGAAAATATTTCATGCTGATATTTAACATTCAAAAATAAAATTTGTCAAGATATATACATTTTTATAATACCACCATTCTACACAAATACTATAAATTGGTTGAGCACAGATCTTTTCCATAAAGATATTGTCAAAGCAACCTTAATGGATCTTGCAAAATCAACTTAAAAAAAAATTCCAAACTGAAGGATTAAATAAAATGAATATGTCTGCAGGAATATTAAAATATTAACCCAGACATGGGCTTATGTAAGATGCTGTTTAATTTAGACATATTTACCATCTTAAATGATTATATTTCTTATGGTATGTGGGGTTAAAATTTTTAAGTATTCTAGGGGCACCTGGGTGGTTTAGTGGGTTAACCCTCTGCCTTCACCTCTGGTCATGATCTCAGGGTCCTGGGATCAAGCCCCACATTGGACTTTCTGCTCAGGGGGGAACCTGCTTCCCCCTCCATCTCTGCCTGCCTACTTGTGATCTATCTCTCTCTGTCAGATAAATAAATAACATTTTATTTTTTTTTAATATTCTATATTCTAGTCTTCTACATTGATAAAAAATGTGTGGATAGTAAATTAATCTCAAAGTCTTTAGAAGTTTTAAGATATAAAATGATAGGTAATTTTTAAGCTAAAACTATCTCCCAATGTTTACATGCTAAATTATTAAAAGTGTGATATATTTTACTCACCTTTGTAAAAAATGTTACTTATCAACTCATATACTATATGAATTGAATTGAAAAGACAAGCACATTCATAGTATAAGCTGCCCAGCGTAGCGTTTTCCATGACGGCAGTGGATATCTCTACTGCAAATTCATCCCAGGAACCAGTCTGGAAAAGGGACTGCAGCCACAGGAATCAATCATTAAGGTGGAGGAAAGGAATAAAGTAGAGATATCTTGGAGAATGTAAAGTTGTCCATCTCAGAGCATTGTTGCCAGTGGGCACAGCTATGAACAGCTCTAGTCCCTGCAGTGTGCTGAATAGAGGTATGCTAAATGGGCAACCCCATGGTTACAGTGGCTGCACTGAGAATAAATCTAGACTTGTGCAAACACATTAGTACTTGTAGACTATTTCTGAGTTTTTTTCTTCCATTATCTCTGAACATAGAGTTTTTATTCTTTTAATTCATTAGAAGACTTTTTTTTCAGTTTTACTAAAGGGAACAGAGTTATAAACCCTGGTGAAGCTTTTGTAGGAGCAGCAGTTGGGGGGAGAGCCAGAATTCCTTACTTGAATCTAATATAGAACTAACAGCATCAGAAGACTCGTGGAGATGACTGTGTTCAGTGGAGTAATGCTCTCATGAAGGTATCAGGAACAGAATGAAGCCCAGATGGCTTGAGCAGTAATGTGTAGAAGACTCTGTGGCTTGGAAAAGCACCTGGGTAGTGAAATGGGATATTTCAAAGGGAGTGTTGTTTACTTGCATTAAGACAAAAATCCTTATCATATGTACATATTAATTACATTCTACTGATTGTTTTGCATATGAATAGAAATACGATCTCTATTGGAAGTCTACTCTAGTTAAAGGATCCAGAAACACTATGTACATGTCATGTAAAATTAGAAGTGTTCCATTTGTATACAGTGCAAAACTTCATTCTTTCCAAGTCTATTAGTGGAATGTGTAGATTTTTTTTCACCTTAATAATATAAAGTTTTAGTTTTCTTCACTCCAGTTCATTTGCCTGAGGAAAATTCAGATCCCACGTATGTTTTTCTCTATTCTATTCATTTCACATCAAATGAATCAAGCCCAAAATATATTACATTTTTGGTAGGGTTTAATTATCTGTCAGATTTAGCATGGGTTAACTTTGGATACAGTAATAGAAGAGTTGGCATAGAAAAAAAGTGGTTTGGGGGCCACCTGGGTGGCTCAGTCAGTTAAGTGTCTGCCTTCAGCTCAGGTCATGGATTTCTTTCGGTACTATGTTGATCAACAGTGGTGACAGTGGACTTCCCTCTCCTGTTCCTGACCTTGGGAGAAAGCTCTTAGTTTTTCCCCATTGAGGATAGTATTAGCTGTGACTCTTTCTTATATGGACTTTATGTTATTTTGGTATTTCTACCCCTACTTTCTTGAGGGTATTCATCAAGAAAGGATGCTGTATTTTGTCAAATGTTTTTCCTGTGTCTATTGAGTGGATCATACTGTTCTTATTCTTTCTTTTATTAATGTGGTGTATCATGTTGATTGATTAGTGGATGTTGAACTATCGCTGAAGCCCAGGAATAAATCCCACTTGGTCCTGGTGAATAATCCTTTTAATGTACTGTTGAATTTGATTAGCAAGTATTCCATTGAGAATTTCTGCATCTATGTTCATCAGGGATATTAGTCTGTAATTCTCCTTTTTAGTGGGGTCTTTGTCTGATTTTGGATCAAGGTAATGCTGGCCTCATTGAATAAATTTGGAAGTTTCCCTTCCACTTCTACTTTTCAGAACAGCTTCAGAAGAATAGTCCTTAATTCTTTGAATGTTTGGTAGAACTCCTCTGGGAAGCCATCAGATCCTGGAGTTTTGTTTGTTGGGAGATTTTTGATTACTTATTTAATTTCAATACTGGTCATAGGTCTATTTAAATTTTCTGTTTCTGTTTCTCTTTTCTTTTGTAAGTCTAATTAAGTAGTTATTAATTTTGTTAATTCTTTCAAAGGACCAGCTCCTAGTTTTGTTGATCCATTTTACTGTTTTGTTTTTATCTCTATATCATTTATTGCCACTCTAATCTTAATTATTTTCCTTCTAGTCCTAGCCTCACTAATCAGACAATGAAAAGAAATAAAAAGTATCCAAATTGGCAAAGAAGAAGTCAAATTTTCACTATTTGCAGAAAACATGATACTCTATGTAGAAAATCTGAAAGACTCCACCCAAAAATTGCTAGAACTGATACACCAATTCAGCAAAGTCACAGTATATAAAATCAATCTACAGAAATCTGTTGCATTTCTATACACCAATAATAATCTAGCAGAAAAAGAAATCAAAAGATCAATCCCATTTATAATTGCACCAAAAACCATATGATGCCTAGCAATAAACCTAACCAAAGAGGTAAAAGATCTGTATTCTGAAAATAATAGAATGGTTATGAAAGAAATTGAAGAGGACACGAAGAAATGGAGAACATTCCATGCTTATGGATTGGAAGAATAAATATTGTTAAAATATCTATAAACAATTTATACATTCTATATGTGTACATGTCTATATTTACACAATTTACACATTCAATACAATCCATATTCAATGCAATGATAAGACTATCATTTTTCACAGAGCTAGAACAAACAATCCTAGAATCTGTATGAAACCACAAAAAACACCATTTAAAAAGCAAAGCAAAGCAAAAACACCAACAATCCTAGAATCTGTATGGAACCACAAAAAACAACACTTAAAAAGAAAAGCAAAGCTGGAGGCATCACAATTCCGTATTTCAAGTTAAATTACAAAGCCGTATTGATCCAGACAGTGTGGTACTGGTCTAAAAACAGACACATAGGTCAATGGAACAGAAGAGACAATCCAGAAATGGGCCCACAATTGTACATCCAACTAATCTTTGACAAAGCAGAAAGACTATCCAGTAGAAAAAATAGACAGTCTCTTCAACAAATGGTGTTGGGAAAACAAGACAGCAATATGCTGAAGAATGAAACTGGACCACTTACTTATACTGCACACAAAAATAAATCCAAAATGGATGAAAGATCTAAATGTAAGATAGGAATCCATCAAAATCCTAGAGGAGAGCACAGGCAGTAACCACTTTGACCTTGGCAGCAGCAACTTCTTACTAGACATGCCTCCTGAGGCCAGCAGTGGGGAAGCGGGGGAAGTAAAAATGAATTATTGGGATTTCATAAAGCAAAAAGCTTCTTCACAGTGAAGGAAACAATCAACAAAACTAAAAGTTAACTGTTGGACTAGGAGAAGATATTTGCAAATGACATATCCAATAAAAGGTTCGTATAAAAATACAACTACAATATGACCCAGAAGTTGCAGTACTAAGTATTTATCCTAAGGATACAAAAATGCTAATTTGAAGAAGTACATGCACTCCATTGTTTATAGCAGCATTACCAACAATAGGCAAATTATGGAAGAACCCAAATGTCCATTACTGAAGGATAAAGAAGAGGTGGTGTGTGTATGTGTGTGTCTGTGTGTGTATAATAACTCAGCAATCCAAAAGAATGGAATCTTGCCATTTGCAATAACATGGGTGGAATGAGAGTGTATTACATGACGCAGAATAACTGAGTCAGATAAAGGCAAATATAATATAGTTTCATCATATGTGGAATTTAAGAAACAAAGCAGATGGAAATAGGGAAAGGAAAAATAAGATAAAAGCGGAGAGGGAGACAAACAATAAGAGACTTTTATTTTGTTACTTATTTTTTAAAGATTTATTTATTTATTTATTTATTTGACAGACAAGAGATCACAAGTAGGCAGAGAGACAGGCAGAGAGGGAGAGGAGAGCAGAGAGCCTGATGTGGAGCTCAATCCCAGGACCCTAGATCGTGACCTGAGCCAAAGACAAGAGGTTTTAACTCACTGAGCCATGCAGGTGCCCCAATAAGAAACTTTTATTTTTTTTTTTTTTAAAGATTTTATTTATTTATTTGACAGAGAGAGATCACAAGTAGATGGAGAGGCAGGTAGAGAGAGAGAGGGAAGCAGGCTTCCTGCTGAGCAGAGAGCCTGATGCAGGACTCGATCCCAGGACCCTGAGATCATGACAAGAGACAAAGGCAGCAGCTTAACCCACTGAGCCACCCAGGCGCCCCAGAAACTTTTAAATATAGAGAACAAACTGAGGGCTGATGGAGATGAGGTGGTTGGGGGATGGGGTAATTGAGTGATGGATGGGCATTAATGAGGGCAATTGTTGGGATGAGCACTGAGTATTATATGTAAGTGATGAATCACTAAATTCCACTCCTGAAACCAATGCTATACTATATATTTAACCAACTTGAATTTAAATTAAAAAAAGAAGAAAAGAAAAAAAAGAAGAAGGTGTTTTTTTTGTTATTTCTTCAGTTTACTAGAATAACACTTAAACATTACCCTCCATTAGAAGGACTGTAGTTTGAAAGTAACATAAGTAAATTAACATAGATGAAATTGATAAGATTTATAACAGAGCTTCACATTTTCCTATGTTGGGAATAAGTGAAGGAGTCAGACACTAAAGTGATGAAAAGAGAATTCCTGAAGAGTCATAAAAAATGCACCAATATATAAAAACATATTTATCTTTCTGGGACAACTGGGTGGCTCAGTCAATTAAGCATCTGCCTTCAACTCAAGTCATAGTCCTAGAGTCCTGGATCAAGACCTCATCAGGCTCCCTGCTCAGTGGGTAGTCTGCTTCTCTCTCTGACCCTCCTCTCCCCTTGTGCTCTCTCTCTTTCTCTCTCACTTTCTCTCAAATAAATAAATAAATTATATATATATATATATATATATATATATATATATATGAAAAGGTATATTCATCTTTCTGTCCTTTTTTCATCATTCCAATATGACAATATCTGTTAAACAAATTGTTAGACTTTATTTTGAAAGAGTATGGAACCTAATTTTCTAATTGCTGCTAGGAGATTGCACATAAATCGATAGTACTGGAGTTTTGAATTTATTTGTCCAAGTGTGTATACGACCCATTATAATGAATTATGACCTTATTAAGATTGGGAACTTCATCTTGCACAGATATATAAAGGACTCAGTGCTAGAGATTGGTATGGCATCCTCCTCCTTGTCCTCCACATGGTCATTATCATAATCATCAACATCATTATAATCATCATTATCACAAACACTAATAACATGATGGGTATGGTGTATGATGAGTATGGGGGTAGTCCTTTATATACAGCACCTCTGAAGCTTATATAGTCCTGTAAGGAAATACCAGTATAACTATATTCCCAATAATGAAACTGACTATAGATGTGTTTATTCATATTCCCTAAATCTATCTAACCATTCATAGGTTTGAGTATAGGGAGTGACAAAGCTCAGGGTAAGTATTCCAACCCAAATTTGATCTACAAAGCTTTAGATATGATGAGTGGTCAGTAAAGATATATTACTAAAAATTAATGTGTTAAATACTTCATTTGAAAATGCACATTTTTCTAGTTGTGTGCTTTAACCCATGAGACTCTCACTCGACAATGAAATTCACTACTATTTTCTTGTTTATGATTTTCCTCCAAGACTTTGTTAATTTTATGATTCCCTATGTAGAACTGTTTACTTCACTTTTCTGTATGGCCCCTCTACATGTTTTAATGTTGGTGATATAGTCCCTCTTTTAAATACTACCTCAATATAAATGAAATGAACAAATGTAGCATCAGTAAATTTGTTGATTGAACATTTTCAAAACCCTAGAGTTAACTTGTACTTCTTCAAAAGACTCAGCTGTATGCAGTAGTAAATATGTCAGTTTAGATCATAAGGCATGGCAACAAGAGTGCCTTTCCTTGGACCCAAGGATATTTCATGACATACCTTTCTTCTTTTTTGCCTTTTCTTCTTTGTCTTAGGGTCAAATTTGTGCTGAAATTACAAGTCTTTGAAATTAGACATTATATATATCTGTCTTTCTCCTTTACCTACTCTCAATGTCTAGACAGCTAAGAGAATT
This sequence comes from Mustela nigripes, assembly GCF_022355385.1. Taxonomy (NCBI): domain Eukaryota; kingdom Metazoa; phylum Chordata; class Mammalia; order Carnivora; family Mustelidae; genus Mustela; species Mustela nigripes. Next base: position 230,043,589 of record NC_081557.1, on the reverse strand, counting down.
AAATTACCTTACCTAAAGTAACTCATATGGATTACTGAGATTCAGACCCTATTCTCAAAGATCCACAAGGCTCTATGTCCTTTGCTTTACATCATAGTATGTTGAGAGCTTATAAGCTTAAAAGACTATAAAATTTGATCATGTCATGGTTCTCATTACTGACAGAAAATGTTATTTCATTTGGTTCTAAAGTCTTATTAATTTTTACTCAGTTTTTGGTCGAGTTCTCAAGAAAATGCATTTTATAGCACAGGGTCTCACCAGTATTTCCTTCAGAACACCCTTGTGGGGTATGTACTAGCTTCATTTATTCTCTTTTCAAGCCATTCTTGTTTGCAATATCTGAAATCTAAGAATTTTTAGCATATAATCAGAATTAACATGATAAAGAGCTTCTTTTTCTATGTCTCTGTTCTTCAATTCTGCCACTGTGTTTATAAGACATTCCTTGAAACTATACATTATACAAATAGATTTAGGAGATTTTTGTTTTGTTTTATATATTTAAGATAGACTTCAAGTTTCATGTGTCTGTAATAAGATTAGAATAAAAAACAATGACAGATACCTGGTTTATATTCATAGTTATAAACTATTGCTTCTACTTTAATGTGACGATAATTTCATATGGGATTTGGCTCTTTCAAATATCAGGTCCAACTTTCTCCCCTCTCCAGATAACACAACATTTATATTTTTATTTCCTGGGAGATAAATAATGACAAGCCAAAAAAAAAAAAATGGTCTTATTTGACAATAAGTATATGCTACACCAGCTGGGACTGTCTTCTGGGGGACAAAGTGGGTCAGCACATTGTCTCATCAGCACTTCTGTTCTCCAACAAACCCACCTGGCTTGTCGGCCAAGGAAAAACACTAGATGGGCCTTTGGTAACAAATTCCAGTACCAGAAAGACAACTGTTCAATTTTGAGTCCTGGTTAAGTTTTATTCTCAAATTTAATATTACCACCTTCAGCAAACCTCTTTTAGAGGACTCTTTTACTGATGAGATACTTAATCAGGGGGCAGTATTGTACAGTGGGGAGGTAATGGAATGTGGAATTAGGCTGGCCTGGTTGTAAATCCTGACTGGTACACTTACATTCTCAAAGTAGCTTCCATGCTAATTTATAGTCATTGTCACTTAATGAATTGTAGGCATATGGCATGCATTGTGTAAAGGTTTGACATGAATTAACTCATGTATCCTATATCCATAATGTAATAAACACTTTAGTATCTCTCTCATTTTACACATAAAAAAAAAAAAAAGCAAACAAAAAACTGAGTGGTTGATTTGATTGTCCAAGGTCCATTGTTCTCAAAGAGCAGAGGAGGGATTTAAACTCTGACATTCTGACTCCAGTTTTGTCTTTAATAGAAATAACATTAGCATATATACAACTTCAGTGTCTTAACAGAAGCTGAAACTGGCCTGACATGATTGCATGAATGACAGCTAGATAGGTAAATAAAGAAAGAGAGAGGTAGAGAGAGAAAGGATTTAAATATTTTACATCTTTCTTTTCCTTAAGAGAATTTAGAACAAATAATAAAGTCCATGGCAAAAGTATGATCCACATTGAAATAACCTTATCTCTTGACCTTCATGACAATAGTATTTAATTGCATCTGTTGTACCATTTTATCAATATTACAAATTAATACATATGTTAATCAAATATGAGAAAATATTTTTAAAAAAATTTCAAGGGATATCTATTTTTATCTTTATATCAAAAAGATGAAATAATATGCAAGCCAAACAACATTGTAAGATATTTGCTAATATCTAACATAATAAAGTAGACAATAAACACAAAAAAAGAGAAATGTCCATTTAGAAGTTGAAATTCAAAGCTTAGTTTGTTGGTCTATACTACTGGATTGGTCTTTAAGCAGAGCTCTTGATGTTAAAGAAGGCTAATTCAAGTTGTGTCTCATGAAATTAATCAACATATTCATATTCCGGAAAGTTATACTAGGAATGATGGTAGTTGTTCATAATTTTATGAGAATACTTATTATTGCTTCTTAGGAAATCAGTTTTCCATTGAAACAATATCCTGTTTAAATTTTCATGAACAAATTTGTATCTATTGAAATAGTTTCAGTCTTTAAAAAAAGTTATGATTTTTACTTGCAGTTGGATTTGTATTTTGAAAATGCATGCTGATTGATATTATTAAGATTCATCATTCCGGAACTCTTTTCAAAATAAGTATGTTCAACTACAATTCTATATAATTTTTGGCTGGGTAACAAATTTATGTCATTGAATTTTTTCCCAAATTTGTACTATTATGTGCTTGGCTTCATTAGTGACATTTTTTGGCAATGAAAATGATTATTCTTCCTTTAGTATTTTATGAAAAAGTGAAAATAATTGTCTTTATTTTTGTGCTCAGAGTGTGATGCATAGTTATTTCCTAAAAGCACCTGACTTGTTTTTATCTATGTAATAGCCATACAAGCCAAATGGAGAATTGAAATAAATATTTTTGACTACAATGATAAAGATTCCATATACCTGAAATTTCATATTGTTAGATTTGCTTTTCTGATCTTTATGTATAATACCATTAATTACATAATTATTTATCTTTATAAAATACTTTTTCATTTTTATAGTTTATGTGAAATACAACTCATTTACATTTTAAAGCATAAACACTACTTAAATCCTTGAAAGCAAGTGGTATAATATTCTTGTTCAACACATTTTACATATCTTTTATTATAAGTTGCATAACTTTTTCTAAAGTTCTCATGATTAATGAATTATTTGTTAATTTGTTTAGGGTATATTTATGGTTTATAGATTTACAGGAAATGATAAAAATATCATTTGTGAATACTAGTTGCTATAATAGCATAATATGGCCCTGACATTCTAAAGTCTCCACCCCTCTACTAATCTTATGATGGTTTAAAATAAAAAAAAAGGGCAGATAACAATTGATCTGAATAGCAGTTAGTCTTGGCAAATGCAGTCTCTTGAAAATGCTTTATATTTAATCAATTTTGATTGCCATAACTACTTGAAAGAATGAGTCATTTCTAGTTCTATCTTTCTAAATCTGTCTGTTTTGTGGTCTTCCCTTGCTCAAATGTCTTTAATTCAATGGATTTTCGTATTAAGGACACTGGCTTACAAGGTTTTTTGTTTTGTTTTGTTTTCCCCCTTAAAGATTTTATTTATTTGAGAGAGAGAGAGCATGAGCAAGTGGAGGAGGGGCAGAGGGAAAGAGAGAATCTCAAGCCGACTCTGCACTGAACATGAAACCTGACATAGACCTCTATCTCATGACCCCGACATCATGACCTGATCCAAAATCAAGAGTCAGATGCTTAACCAAGAGAGCCACCCAGGCTACCCTGCAAGATGTTCTTGTCAGTCCAGAGAGATCCTAACACTTGACTTGGATATGAGCCTAGAAGCCAACAGATCCAGGATATATTTACTTCCCTGTGCCACAGAGAATGTCTCTGATAAGACAAAGCAATTGGAATGGTAATATCAACTACTAGAAAAATATCTAGAGATTCCAATATAGGATAAGAAGTACAAAAAGATGAAATTTGAAGACATTTTGAGACAATATACACATTATCCGTTCAGAGGAATGGAGTAGAAATTCAGTAATATACAAGTTCTAGAAATAGACTTAGAGTAGAATGGCCAATGTGTGTCAGACTAAAACCAGCTGTGATTTTCCTAAATCTGAAGGCTCCTGTAAAGCCTTTGTTGAATTTCAGTTATTCAGCAAATTGCCAAGGTTAGGCAACTTGAATAGCTCCAGTTGGGGATTGTTGCTTCAGTAAATAAGTATCATTCAACAGATGTCCCTATCATCTGGAAGGCACTAGCTATCATTTCATTTCCAAACACTGTCTTCATCCCCCAGATATTCCTTGGTCCCAGAAACTTAGCATAAATATTACCCCACATCGAGGCTGCCTTAACTACACTGGCTCCCTAGAATTAGATTCTTTTTTCCATGTAACACTTACCTATTGCTGTAGATTGTATTATTTTTCCCATTATGATGCCTTATTGAAATAAGATTCATTTTAACTTGTTTTGGTCATTGAAATAGGAATGGGAATGACATATATCATATTTAAGAGCTATTGTTGATTTTTAAAAATATTTTATTTATTTACTTGTCAGGGAGAGATAATGAGAGGGCACAAGTTGGTGGAGTGGCAGATAGAGGGAGAATCAGGTTTTACACTGAGCAAAGAGCCCCATGCAGGGACTCGATTCCAGGACGCTGGGATCATGACCCAAGAGGAAGGCAGACACTTAACCAACTGAGCCCCTCAGGAATGTTCAGACTATTGATTTTTATCGCTGGTTTTTCCCTTTTATGCAGTGTAATTGGCAACACTTCAGATAGGATTTACTACTTTAGTACGGGTCCTGAAACAAAAGATACATGGGAGCAATACCACAGCTTTCCTACAGTGATAGATGATATAAACAAATTAAACTATTATGGCTTTAATCCTTTGAGATTCCAGGACTGCTTGTTACTGCAATATAATTTAACAAAAACTTACTGATTACATTGCCTCAATTTATTAATTTAGTTCTTACTGGATTATTATTGCTATAAAGTAACTCACATCATTTAGCACATAATTTTAGCTACTTAGCTTGTGATTGTTACATTTTGTGTACTATTTATATTTTTGACACAACAATGTGATTTGTTTTATATATTTCAAATTAAGTCTTAGGTAATCATTGTGATACCCCAAAGGTCACAAAATTATTACTTTATAGAGCTAGGACTTGAATCCAAATATGGGTAATGCTAACATTACAAGATTTGCTCTATCATACATATAGAAGATGTTTAAGTATTTGTTGAATAAAGGAGTTAATGAAAGAATGAACTGTTGAGTACTATTCTATGTCACTTTGTATTTTTATTAGTCTTTGACTGAGAGACCAGAATCATGGACAACTCATGATATGGTAGAAGGCACAGTAGGATAAAACAGATTTGCTTCTCTTACAAGGTCTGACCAGTCCCAGTTATATAGATTCTTAATCTCAGTTACTCATCATAATATTAAGGGCAAAATATGACAAAGATACAGTGCTCCTCCATCTTTGTAAGCGCTTTAATGGAATTGTATAAATGCTAAATAGTGTTTTATTGTAAAAGTGGTATAAGACTATGCTTTTATTTGCAAAAATAATTAAATTTTAATAATGCAACCAATAAAATAATTTATCATAGCCAATTATATTTCAGTGAGTGAATGACAACCTTTTCCCTTTAGGACAACTCAAGTAGCAAATTGATGGTGTGCAATGCATTTCATGGATCAAGAGATAGTATGAGTCATAAAAGCACTTCTGTCAGAAAATCTTCCCTGGAGAGTTAATTTATATTCACTGCACCAATGTTCCTGTTGCTTTGAGTTGGCAAGTAGACTCTTAGATTTTTTTCCTCCAATATAATCTACCACCATGAATTCTAAGTTGAAACTGATTTCTAAGTATGTGCAGATATTTGTTCATGAAAATGTGCATTTGAAAAATAAAATATTGATTCAGTATTAGAAGTTATGCAATTTCAAGTCAGCAATACATCAGGAGCTTATTATATTAGGAAAAAATGGACTCTCTTAAAATGAATCTTTCTTAAAATGATTGATTATATAAATTCAAATAACTTTTGCAAGTTTGTAAATTAGTCCTAGGAAATAAAATATATGCTTTTTTGAAAAGACTAACTCTTAAAGCCCTTTATTATGCTGCAAAGGATGTTTGCTAACTTGAATAGTAATTCCAATGCTTGCACAAGAGCCTGGTAATATTAGTAATCATCTCTCATACTTACATGGAACTTTATAGTTTAGAAAGATCTTATTCTTATATTATTTCAGTTGACCTTAATTGAAACTTTAGGTATGGATAGATGTTAAACACATATTTCAACATGAAGTGAAGTCTTCTTTTTTAATGAAGAGAAAACTATTGGTCTGTTCCTCTTGTTTCTCTGAGCCTGAAAACTATCTATCAGTCTCAGATTATACATTTATTTGATTTTCCAATACAGAAAAACTAGAGGAAATAGGAAATAATAATAATAATAATAATAATAATAATAATAATAAATATTTTATTACAGGTGCAATGTTAAGAACTACACAAGAATTAGCACATTTCATGCGCATTAAAAATGCATGAGATGCCGTTAAGAACTATTACTTATCCACTCAATGAATGAGGACTCTGAAACTAGGAAGTCACTAATAATTTGTTCAAAATCTTAATGAGAAAAGAAATGCAATTGGAATCCCATTCCTCCTATCAGTATATGATGACATTATTACATTCCTCTCTGTAAATTACGAAAAATGAAAAGAAAAACCTAAATTGAGCCAATAATCAAGATACTCTGAAAACTAGCAGTATACTTTTTAGAGGCATTTTATTCCACGATTTCTAAGGAGCACATTAGGCTTTTCCTGACATCTGGATGTTTATACTGCACATCATCATTCTTAGTAGACAGTTCTTTTGAATTCTGTATCGTCCAGGATCCATTCCTTATCCAATTTAAATAACCTTAATGGGTCTATTGTGACAGTGTTACAATCTTAATGGTGTTAGAGAGCAGGCAGAGATTTCCAGGCAAGTTAGACTAGGCTTAATTATTCATAAGGCTTTTCAAGGAAAAACACTGAGTTTAAATGTCTTCAAAGAAACAAATATTTTATGGAAGTTCGTGTTTCTTGTTTTTATAGCATTTTATCAGAACACTGCATAGAAGAGATCTTCCTATGTAATTAATGTTTCAGTTTACCTGTAAATAGATTGCTTCTCCTCAGGGTAAAACAGGACTGATGCACTAAAAGCACAAGAGACTGACAGGATATATAAGTTATACAAACAGCAAAATATGAAAAGGTCCAATAATATTTATTTTAATAAATTATTTGTTTCTTCTGACAGAAATGATACCTACTGTAAAGAATTTAGGAATTTTAGAAATGTAAATTATTTCAAACGTCACCCCGAAATACACACAGTTACCAACACATGGTTGGTCACCTCTAGTTTTTTTTTTTTTTCTTGCAATCTAAACAAAATGGTTAACATAAAATAAATAATAAATTGTTATTTGTCTCATATCTTTTAATTGTGCATGTTTATACCAGCTTTTCCAACTTCATGAAGTTTTTAAAAATATATTAATGGCTTTATGATAAAGTATTCTTTGGGTAAATCATCAGATATTTAGTGTAGTTTCTTATAATTGGACATTTGAGTCATTTTCAAACAACTGTATACTTAAACTTCTGTTTCATTTTATTTTCTAGTACTACAGTACACTTCCAAAGCTAAAAACTATGCATTTTTAAGCCTCCAGATACACAGTGGAAAATAGCTTTCCAGAAAGATGGTATTTAATGACAAATAATATTAATCTTATAAGGAACATTGTACAAATTACATAAAACCTTTTAACTCAAGACTTGTCCCTTTAAGCTAATCCAACTCCTACTTGCACAATCTAGGGCTTCAGTTAAATTAGTATTTTCTACCCAAATCTGTATTTTACTGTACTCTAATTTGTACAGCCTTGAACATATATTCATAACCAGATGGAAAATTATTATCCTCATTATTGATGTTAAAGAAACTGAGACTCAGAGTTGAACTTTTCCTAAGACTCACAGTGGTATGATATAGGGCTAAAACTGAATCTATGACTTTTTTCCCCATATTTGGATTGTCTCTAACTCTATCTTCCATTAACTAGGTATCAGAACATATGGACATGCACACACACACACACACACACACACTACTGAAAACATATTCCAGTGTGGGTTTGGTGATTCTTATCATAAAGGGTATAGTTTCCTATTTGTCACCACTCTGATGGTAATCTCATCCAGTCTCATACAATGTAATGGCAAAAAATCCATATAGGCCCCTTTGGCTAACCTCTCTTATAAACTCCATACTGTTGTATCTTAATTAACCTACCTACCTACTTGGATATCTTGTAGTTACTTTAAGCTTCATGTTTTCAAAACTGAGTCAAGCAGAGAGAGTCAATTATCATATGGTTTCATTTATTTGTGGAGTATAACAAAAAGCATGGAGGACATGGGGAGTTAGAGAGAAGGGGGTTGGGGTAAATTGGAAGGGGAGGTGAATCATGAGAGACTATGGACTCTGAAAAACAATCTGAGGGGTTTGAAGTGGCGGGGGGGTGGGAGGTCGGGGTACTAGGTGGTAGGTATTATAGAGGGCACGGATTGCATGGAGCACTGGGTGTGGTGCAAAAATAATGATACTGTTATGCTGAAAATAAATAAATGAAAAAAAAAACAAAAAACTGAGTTCATAATCTTCTGTTAAGAAAACTCTCCTACTTGCCTTCTTCGTTTTAGTTAATAACTACTTTATTCTTATAGCTCAAAACTTTAGTCATCCTTGACTCCATTTTTCTTCACACTGAGAATCCAATCTATCACTAAATTACATTGGTGTTTTCTTTAAAATATACACACACTCCAGCCACTTCTTATCACCTTCCACCCTATCATCCTTGTCCAAACCTCCCCTGGTTCTTACCCAGATTACTAACCTTGAGTAGTATTTTTTTATTGGTCTAATGTTTGTCTATTCTCAGTAATCCAAGTGATTCTTATAAAATAGAAGAAAACATTCTGTGGCACAAAACCTTATAATGATTTGTAATGAAGCTATGAGTGGCTATAAATTGTGATTGGTCTTAACTGCATTTCTCTCTGTGACTCATTCCCTTAATCTTGTGTTAAAGCCAAATGGACCTCTTTTCTCTTATAAAGGTCAGGAGACTTTTAGATAAAAAGGATCTTAAAGTATCTAAATTGTTCTCTTTGTTATACTCTCCAGTTACTCTTTTTTATTTCCTTCAAAGTACATAAAATACTCTATAATTAACATGTTTATTCATTCATTTGTTTATAATTTTCCCTGAATCTTGAACAGCCAATATTTAGCTCTTACTCCAAGTATGCCTCAATCTTTCTCCAATAGAAGGTAAAGGAATGGCAGTTCAGTCAATAGGCTTTCAAAACACCTAGAGTTCTGACCCCCATCTCCCACCCAGAGAGTTATCTCCTATTCTGAAATTTAAGCATGTATGAGTATCAAGAGGAAATGTTGAGGTAATGTGAGTCTCTTAATTTGCACTTATTTTCAATTGCCCTAAGTGCTGAAAAACTATATATAGGTATATTTAGGTTCAGTTTTACATATTTGTACAAAATATGAAACTAGATTTCTATCTACCCTAGCAACTCTGCTGAACATCTTACAATGCTACTATAGTAAGTAGCGACTATAGTCTCAAGAGACTATAATAGGTCATCCTTCCTTATCATGTCATTTAATTATATATATACACACATTTAATTATTATATATATACACACATACACACAAACTTTTCTCACAATGGTTTGCTGATGTTTGGTAAGTTTAATCAGACCTACCTGTTTTAAACTGTACTTATACTTTTTGTTTTGCCTTGAAGCAGTGGTTTATTTTTCTTAGGTTTATTTTTCTGTTATCTACTTATTTACATAGTACTGTAAGATATACTTGAATTACAGTTTTTCTGACCTATATCCCTAACTAAAATGTAAGTTGAAATTGCATATTATCTGTCTATATGATTCACTGCTTTATTGCCAGTACATAACACATCTTTTGTATGGTACTAATTAATTTCATTTATTTAAAAAAATATTTAGTGAATGTATACTCTGTGACAGGCTGCCTTAGATTCTGGGCACACAACAGTCAATAAAGTAGAAAAACTAGTCTAGTACAGTGGACCTTAAGTTCTGGTGGGAGAGACAGAAAACAAGCAGAAATAAGTAGATAAATATATGACATTTTAAATTATGGGAAATGCTAAGAAGAAAAATAATAGGAATGAGTGTAAGGAAAGTTGGAGGAGGGGTTCGATTTTAAATTAAGTCCATTTAAAATAAGGTCTAATTTTTTTTTTTTTTTTTTTTTTTTGAGAACATAAAATTTGAGTAAAAACCTGAGAAAGGGGATTGAAGAAGACTGAACAGATTTGGAGTGAGCTGGGGAAGGGTATTCCAGACACAGAGTACAACAAATGTGTAAAATCAATAGCCAAAAAGTGGATGTGACTGGGTGTATTCTAAGATTGGGAAAGAGGCATTGAGGCTGGAGCATAGTTAGTAAGGAAGACATCGGTAGATGTCATTTACAACATTTGGCTTTTAATCTAGAAGTGTTGGGAAATGTTTGGTGGGATTAACCAGGGACTACATATACATTTGCATTGACTGGATAAATGGATTAAAACTATTAATTTGAATTGCATAATAAAGGACTAGTTAAAGATAATAAACTAACACCAAGACAGTACTAGAATCTAAGTCTAGTTATCCTGTCAGTTATCCTGTCTAGTTAACTATTAACTGTTATCCTTATGCTGATTTGAGTTGTATTTTTCTTTATCCTCTTTTAGTATACACCACATCCCCAAATCTACAGGGACAAAACAAATTAATTTATATTTTATTATTGTATAAATGTCACATACTTTCAAAGCATGATAATTTACAGACACAGAGATTTTATCTTTTGAAAAATCCCAATGTCTTCTTCAAATGAGTAATCTTCCTAAATATTGTTATGTGCCCTTTAAAAATCGATTTACTTTTATGTAAGAAAATTTCAGAAATATGTATAGTATGGTAAGAAGAAAGTGTAATAGAATTTACAATAAGGAAATTTCTCTTTCCTAAGGCTGCCAGAAAATCCCAGTCCATGCCAGGCTAGAAAACTAGCCTTTGGAAACTAGGAATTATTGACCTCTATTTCTGAGAAGCAGCATTTAATTGTACTCTTCTTACTAACTCCATTTCCTGGAATAAGCAGAGGTCCTTGTCCTTAGCTCTAAACCATTGAACATTATCAAAATGAAATGTTATTACTTAGGCACCTCTTGCAAGCATTTTGTTCGCCTTTATTGGTACTGTAGTTCATATTTAAATCTTTTTATCTGTCACTTTCATTTCTTGGACAGGGAAATCTAATGTGTTTGCTCTTACTCTACAAGCAGCATAAAGCAAGTTTAGTAAGCAGTAAAACTATATTTGCCAAGGAAGATAGTGGATGAGGATGTTAAGTCCTATTCACATGCAATATGCATGCTCAGACATATGGTTGAGAAGATAAAAGTAAATTCTATTGCACCTTAATCATTAAATCCCATGTTTGTCACTGATCATGCAGGGCAAAATGCACTGAAAATCCTTGGGTTATTGCAAATGGAAAGATTCCTGAAACTATAATTTTACTTTTTCGGACAATAGAATCATGGGTTTTAGCATCTCTTTAAGTGGATTTACAAACGAAAGACTTTTCAGTCTGCTCTACTTTTTTCCTGATTACCAGTTGCTGTGGCCTGAATGTTTGTGTTTTCCTAAAGTCATATGTTCAAAACCTAATCCCTAATGTGATGGTATCAGAATATGAGATCTCTGGGAAGTGAATACATCCTGAGCCTGGATAATGTCATCATGTAATTAATTAATGCCCTTATGAAAGGGAGTCCAGCATGCTCCCTTGCCCATTCTGCCATGTTAGTTTTTAAGAGGAAGAAGATGGGAATATATGAACCAAGAAGTGGGCTCTTAACAGACAATGAATCTTCCAGGACCTTGATCATGAACTTCTCAGGTTCCAGAACTATGAGAACTAAAAATCTGTTGCTTTATAACATCTCTTTTATTCATTTATTCAATCATTCTTTCATTCAAAAACGTTTATACAACATGATCATATACTCATTAGGATATTGAAATGATTATATTGTATCTTCTTTATTTTGTTAATATGCAAATTGCTTGGGTGTTCAGATTTGAAAACAAACTTATACATTATCCTTTTGCTTTTTTGAGCCTTTCCATTTGCATGTATACTTTCTGTTTATTAACTACTCTCCTAACACTACAATGTCTTTATTATTTTAACATAATTGTGGATTTGGTTTGTAAATTTTTAAATAGATTTTTTGTATATATCTTCCTTAAGGATATTGACAGCTAATTATTCTTTTCCCTGTTATATTGTCCAAAAAAATTACAGTAGCTATCTAAGCTACTAGATGTGACATATACAGTCTTTTTATTTTCTCTGGAATTATTATGTAATATTAGAATTTTTTTTTCTCTTTTTATGTTTAGTAGAATTTTGGCTAAGAGTGTTCTTTACAGAATGTTCTTACATTTCAGAGAGGAGGGGAAGGTTGCAGAAAAGTAGGAGATGTTGTTTCAGCTCATCCCCTAAAGTAAGCTAAATATCTACCAGAACACTCTGAACACCCATGAAAACAGCCTGAGATGCAAAATGATACAATTCTGTATCTCCACGGGGGCAGAAGGCATCAGTGGAGAGGTAACACAGAGTGGAACACTCAGACTGATATAAGAAGATAAACACCAAAAGTGACTCATTTGAAAGTAATACCCAATACAAAGACTGGAGACCAACATTAACTTGGAGACTGGTAAAAAGCATTCAAAAAGAGCAAAAGATCTTAAGAGGCAACTGGTGGAATTGGGAGGTCATGTGCACGGGCCTAAGCCCACGGTCCCAGGATGGTTACTGCCACTGGTCTTTAGGCCTGCAGCCTTCCATGACCTGTGCTGATGTGGGGTCTGAGTGCACCCAGCCTGCGCTTGAGAGAAACAGCATGGTCTCAGGTTGGTTTCCCTTGACCCACAGTCTTTGGTGACCTGTGCCTCCACCACATGTGGGTGCACAGGGTGTGGGCATGGACCCCAGAAAGCAGTCCCAGCAACAGCAATCACTCGAGTTTGAAGTCACCTGGCCCAGTATCACTTGTGGTTTTAGTGGCACAGGGGTACAGAGACAAGCGGGGGCCTCAGAAAACCACTGGGACAGTGGCTGAGGGTGTTCACAGCCTGTGAGAGATTGCAGTGTTCAGAGCAATTTACAGAAGGGGAGTCTGTGTGTTCTGGATGACCTGGGGGGAGCAGATTGAGGTTTCTCTCTAAGGCTGAGATCTGGGTGCAGACAGTTTGCTTTCCACAAAACATCTTAAAAGTGACAAAAAGCTGCCAAAGAACAAAAGCCTCCAGAGAACAAAAGCCTGAAAAACCAGTTTACACAGAGCCAAGCCCCTTGATAGTGGGCAGGGTGACTCAGCCCAAGGGAGACTGACTGAGAAACAATGTGTCAGGACCCTCTCCCAGAAGACAAGCCAAAAGAACAAAAGGACAACCACCAGAGGGTCCCCATAAAATTGTAAAACTCCAACATCAGGGGAAAACAATATATTAAGCTCATGGTATTGCCTCAAAATCTGTATATTTCATAGATACAACTTTTCTTTCTTTTTCCTTTTCTTTTAATTTCTTCCCACAGTTATTGTTCTTTAATTTTTTTAACCTACTTACCATTGCAACTAGAGGTTTAATACAACATATTCCATAATAACTTCTTAACTTGAACTTTTTTCATACATACACCTGTTTTTCTTCTTTTCTTTTCTTTTCTTTCTTTCTTTCTTTCTTTCTCTTTTTTTTTTTAAATACATATAGATATAAGCTTCAAGGTAATATTTTTTCCCTATTCAATACTACCCCTATATATAAACCAGTTTTAATTTCCCTATATCTCTGGAAAGTTGAATCCTTTAACAAAGAAGAAGATTGACCCAGGAAGAAGTGAAATAAACTTCCTTACCCACATTGAGGGTTTATAACCATCTTCCTATCTTATTCTTCTGTTAGTGTTTCTGTGTATTTGTTTTTGTTTTTGCCCTATATAAATCTTATTCTTGAGGTTCATTCTGGCCAAGGTTTTCTTTTTTATCTTGTCCTTTACTTTTGTCTGTCTTTTTGTTTGTTTATTTTTGTTTATGTACTTTATAAGTCTTGCTTTTGGCTTACTTTTAGTCTTACTTTTGGCTTACATTTTGGCTATGTTTTCTCTCTCTCTCTCTTTTCTCTCTCTCTCTATTTCCTTTTTTTTTCCTTTTCTTATTTTTTTTTCTTCTTTTCTTTTTGGTAGTGTCCCACAATTGCTTTGAAACTTTTCAGAGTGCATGTTGCCTAGATTGTGGTTGATGTATTCAGCTATACATCCCCTCAACCACCTCTCACCAAAATGACTAGAAGGAGGAACACCCAACAGAGGAAAAATTCAGAGATTGTGCCCTCTCCATCAGAGCTATTGGATATGAACATAAACCGTATGTCAGAAAGAGGATTCAGGGTAACAATTATCCAGGCAATGGCTAGGTTGGAGAAGGCAATTAGTGGCAACATAGAAACTCTAAGGTTGGAAGTGAAAGCTGATCTGGCAGTTCTAAAATATGTTATCAGTGAGATCCAATATGATCTAAATATTCTAACAGTTGGGTAACTGAGGCAAAGGTCAAATTAGTGATCTAGAAGAAAAAAATGATAGAAAAAAGGAATCAAGAGGAGACATGGAACTAGAAGCTTAGAAGCCATGAAAACAGAATTAGGAAAATAAATGATGCAATGAAACATTCCATCATCAGAATTATTGGGATGCCTGAGGGAGGTTGAGAAAAAGAAAAGACTATAAGATACAGTTGAACAAAGTCTGGATGAAAATTTCCCTAGTTTAGGGAATGGAACAAAGGTTCATGTCTTAGAAATAGAAATTATAACCCCAAGATCTATGAATCTAGAAAGACCTCCAGACATTTAATTATGAAATTCATGAATCATAATTTTAGAAAAGAGGTCCTAAGGGCAGCTGGGGTGAAGAGATTCCTTATATACAGGAATATCAGAATAACATCAGACCTATCCGCCAAAACCTGGCAAGCCAGAAAGAGCTGGCATAACATATTCAGGGCACTAAATGAGAAGAATATGCAGCCAAGAATACTTTATCCAAAATGGATAATCCAAATGGATTATCCAAATGGCTGACATTCAAAATGGATGGAGAGATAAAGAGCTTCCAAGACTAGGAAGGTTTAAAAGAGTATGTGACCACCAAGCCAGCACTACAAGAAAAATTAAGGGGAGTTCTATAAAAGAAAAAGAACCCAAGAGTGACATAGAACAGATATTTACAGAGACAATCTATAGAAACAAGGACTTCTCAGGCAACATGATGTCAAGAAAAACTTACCTTTCAATAATCACTCTCAATGTGAGCAGACTAAATGCTCCCATAAAATGGCACAGTTTTGCAGACTGGATAATATGACAGGACCCATCACATGGTTCCACAAGAGACATATTTGGAACTTAAAGCTACATCCAGACTGAAAGTGAAGGAATGGAGATCCATCTTTCATGACAAGGAGGCTCAAAAGAAAGCTAGGATAGTGATTATCATATCAGATGAATTAGAATTTAAGCTAAAGACTGTAATCAGAGATACAGAAGGACATTATATCATTATTAAAGGGTCTATCAACCAAGATCTAAGAATATAAAGATTTATGCCCCCTTTAGGGGAGCAGCCAACTACATAAGCCAACTATTAATCAAAATGGAGTCATATTGATATGGACACATTAATTGTAGGGGATGGACAGATCATCTAAACAGAAAATCAATAGAGAAACAAGAGTTTTGAATGACACATTGGACCAGATGGACCTCATAGATATATACAGAACATTACACTATAAAACAGTAGAATACTTATTCTTCTTGAACGTGCATGGAACTTTCTCCAGAATAAACCACATACTAGGTCACAAATCAGGGCTCAACCAATACCAAAAGATTGAAATTGTTCCCTGCATGTTCCCAGACCTAAAATGCTTTGAAACTGGAACTCAACCACAAGAAAAAGTTTGGAAGGAATATAAACACTTAGAAGCTAAACTCCATCTTGCTCTAGAATGTCTGGATCAACTAGTAAATCAAAGATGAAATTAAACAATTCATGGAAACCCACTGGAAAGAAAACACATCGGTCCAAAACCTATCAGATACAGTAAAGGCAGTCCTATGGGGGAAATAGATAACTATTCAAGCCTCACTCAAAAAAACCAAGCCAACCAAACCAAACCATAACAAAACAAAACAAAAAACACTGAAAAATCCTGAATACACCAACTCTCTTTATACCTTAAAGAACTAGAAAATCAACAACAAATTAAGTCAATTCTACCCACAATAAGGAAAATAAAAATTAGAGGAGATATCAATGAGTTGGAAACTAGAAATATGGTATAATACATCAATGAAACTAGAAGCTGTTTCTTTGAAAGAATTGATAAGATTGAAAAACCACTGGTTTCTGTGGATAAGTCAGCTGCCAATCTAATATTTTTACCATTGTATGTTACAGACTTCTTTTCCCGGGCTGCTTTCAGGATTTTCTCTTTGTCATTGAGACTTGTAAATTTTACTATTAGGTGACGGGGTGTGGGCCTATTCTTATTGATTTTGAGGGGCATTCTCTGAACCTCCTGAATTTTGATGCTCGTTCCCTTTGCCATATTGGGGAAATTCTCCCCAATAATTCTCTCCAGTATACCTTCTGCTCCCCTCTCTCTTTCTTCTTCTTCTGGAATCCCAGTTATTCTAATGTTGTTTCGTCTTATGGTGTCACTTATGTCTCGAATTCTCCCTTCGTGGTCCCGTAGCTGTTTGTCCCTCTTTTGCTCAGCTTCTTTATTCTCTGTCATTTGGTCTTCTATATCACTAATTCTTTCTTCTGCCTCATTTATCCTAGCAGTGAGAGCCTCCATTTTTGATTGCACCTCTCATTAATAGCTTTTTTGATTTCAACTTGGTTAGATTTTAGTTCTTTTATTTCTCCAGAAAGGGTTTTTATATCTCTCGAGAGGGTTTCTCTAATATCTTCCATGCCTTTTTCGAGCCCGGCTAGAACCTTGAGAATTGTCATTCTGAAATCTAGATCTGACATATTACCAATGTCTGTATTGATTAGGTCCCTAGCCTTCGGTACTGCCTCTTGTTCTTTTTTTTTGTGTTGAATTTTTCCGTCTTGTCATTTTGTCCAGATAAGAGTATATGAAGGAGCAAGTAAAATACTAAAAGGGTGGCAACAAACCCAGGAAAATATGCTTTAACCAAATTAGAAGAGATCCCAAATCGTGAGGGGGTGAGAAACGGGATAAAAAGAGGTTCAAAAAGGAAGAAAGAAAAAAAACAAAGAAAAAAGAGAAAAAAAAAGAAAAGAAAAGAATTAAAAAAAGAAAACAAACCACTGACCCCGCGTGGGCTTCGCCCCGGTTTAGCCTCTGGAGTGATGTCCCTTAGCAGAACAGACCTTTAAAAGTCCTGATTTTGTGCGCGGTTGCTCCGCCGCTTGCAGGGAGCCGGCCCCTCCCCCCGGGGTCTATCTTCCCGTCGCTTTGGATTCACTTCTCCGCCGGTCCTACCTTTCAGAAAGTGGTTGTTTTTCTATTTCCAGAATTGCTGTTCTTCTTCTCTTCGATCTGCCGATGGATTTTCAGGTATTTGCAATCTTTAGATAAGCTATCTAGCTGATCTCCGGCTAGCTGAAGTAGTCTCAGCCTGCTACTTCTCCGCCATCTTGACTCCTCCCGTCTTAGTATCAATTTTAAAGCACTAAATATCAGTAAGTGTAGTCCACATAAATAAATGTGTAAAAATGTAAGTATGCAAATTTTAGTCCTGAGTCAAAAAAGTTTTAATCCTAAAACTAAAAAGTTTTAGTCCTTTAAGTATGCAAATTTTAGTCCTGAGTCAAAAAAGTTTGAGCATCACTGGGCCAAAGAATCCCTTCAGTCACTACCTACACGCTAGCCAGCCTTGACTGTGGAGCTCTATTTAGGGCAAAATTAGATCATTGTATTTTGTTTCTTCTTCTAAATCCAGATTGTGTTTGTCTTGCTTTTTCTTCTCTCCCATCTCCCAGCATTGTGTAGCACCGTCTGAGACTGATAAATCTACCTGTTTCCTGGGAAAACGGTATTAAGAATTTAACTTCTTTAAATATATAAACGTGTATAAATAAACAAAGGTGATACTTGTAGCTTTGTCAACATGGCTCCTGCTTATCTTCCCACTGGTTAGGAGCTTAGGGAAGGGAAGGGCATGTTGGCAATTGAATTGGTTATGCCCCAACATCTGTCATAGTAGTTGAAAATTTTTATAAATAATTGAAGAAATAATATATATAGATGGAAGGGTTGAAGCATCTTTCCGGTGTGGCCAGGGCAGGTGATTAAGGAATTCCTCATCCCATAATGAGTATAGTATTTAAGGGTCTTTGATCTGTTTATTCTGCAGGTTTCTGTGTTATATATGATTATTATTATTTTTTTTTTAACTTCTGAGTTTCTGGCATGTGGCTCTGAAACAAATTATATGGAATCTGGTCTTGCCAACTTACTACTACCTACAAAGCTACTATTTAGGGACTGGTGTCTGTTTTAATATTGACCTGAAGCAAGTCCATGGATCACAAAAAATACGTCAGATTCAATAAAATTAAGGTAGGCTTAGGAAAAGTAGGACACTGGATGGAGGATGTTGCAGCTTGACCCCAGCAAGGAAGATCCTGGCCATGCTAGTAGACTCTACTTTAGAGACAGACATACATTCCTGAAGGGCTTCAATAAAGGTATTATACTGAAGACCTCAGGGTGCAAGCTGCTGCAGCTGTAATTTGAGTTTTGCAAGCTTACCTTTTCCTGTTTGTGGCAATGATTCTATTAAATCAAAAACCATGTCTCTTCCTGGACAGCCTTTTAGACATAAGAAATGCAAAACAAATATACACTCCTTTTTCTGTGTGTTATCCCCAACCCCGATCTCAGCCTGTACTTTAAACTGTACTAACTTCTGTGCATGCTTACCATGCTTCTAGCTTCAAATTATATACTTTTGGCATAGGTGAGCAGTGTTACATCATTACTCAAATTCTTTCTTTTTCTTAAGGTCATTTTGAAGTACTTTATAAGAGCCAAGAGGAAGAATCCTAGGGAAATGAATCCTCTAGCTCAAGAGTTATCATCATACTAAATGGTCACATATTATATAGACATGAAATTTAATTACTTTTGGCTTCATGATAGCTTGGTATTTTGTGGTATATGTTAATTCCATGAATGCAAGAGCAGTATATTTAATGAATCAACAATTTTAAAAGAATTGAATTCTTATTGGGGTATGGGGGTGGCTCAGTCAGTTAGGGGTCTGCCTTCAGTTCAGGTCACGATCCTGGGGTTCTGGGATTGAACCCTGTGTCAGGCTCTCTGCTCAGTGGGGAGTCAGTTTCTTCCTCCCTCTCCTTCTCTCTCTCACCTCTCTCTCAAGTAAATAAATAAAATCTTTTAAAAATGAGTTTTTATCATAAAGCTTATATGTCCTATTGTGAGTAAACATATAGAAACAACTCAACAAATTTTATTTAAAATCCAAGTACTAATAAGGCAATTTTGAAGGCTTATAGCTACTTGAGGTTGTCTGCATCTAGGAAACAGCTTTGAAGGAAGTGTCTATGCCCATGAATGGGAAAAAGAGGTAGAGCTGTATTAAGTTAAATTATGTCAATCTTGAAGTAACAAAAGGTGACAAAGAAAGTGAATAGTAGCTCTCGGAAGTACAGAGCAACATTCCTGACCAGAATGACTGAATTTGAACTTGTGAAATAAGTTATTGCTTTCCTGGGAATACCAGAAATATCGTAATATAAAAACCTGATAAACACGAAACAGCTGCAAGAAATTACTCCTTTACTATTTTACATGTTGCTACATGTTCCCTAGACCCTCAGTTATACAACATTGAAGTTGACAAGTGACAACAGTGACAGAGGCCCTATCCTTAAGGATATTATATTCTTGTGAATAAATCCCATCAGTAGTATGGAGTTTTTAAAAGTTATAAATTATATGTTTATTGGAAATACAACTGATCAAATGCTGATGATGGCAAAAGGAAAACGGAAGTGAATAGTAAAAGAGAGATTACAGCATGGGATCAAAGTCAGTATCCTGGTGAACATTTATCACACCATACCAAGGGTCCATCACTGTCAGAAACTGATCCTTGGGCTGGCATTTCTCAAAGTGAACTTCCCCTTAAGCTTGGAATAATCTCAAATCATATTCACATAAAAATTAATATAAATAATTGCAGACTACCATTAAGAAATATTGTAATCATCTCTAAAAATTCTGGATTTTAGAAAAATATAGAATTGGAATTCTCATTATCTCTATGGACCAGGTTATAGCAGACTTGAAGGAATGCCTATTTGTTGACAAGCACTGTGTAAGACTCTAAGAATACAAGATTTTTTTCTGGACTCAAAGACCTTCAGAGTATTATGGAAAGGGTAAAAGTACACCCCAAATTGCCTACAGTATGTTAAATGTTATGATAGGGGTCTAGAGAGGACACTGTCATAGAGTCTTAATCGAATGCACAGTATTTTCTAATGTGTTACAATTAAAAGCTGAGGTAGTAGTGTGAATATTTGATAGACAAAGTATATGCATTGATCAATCAGAATGAACTTATAGGCAACTCCTAAGGACATCCTGGGACAAACCTGATCTATGTCAGCACTGATTGTGAGTCATGGGCTACCACAATCACTTTTTACCAAAATGAGTAAGATCTTGAATCCAGTAACTATTCTGCATACTGTATGTAAAGTAAATGTTAAAGCAAAAAGAAGATAATAGGCAAATATCCATCAACTTTGAAAATTAAGTATAAATCAGTGATAATGACTCCAGCAAATAGCAGTGTCTTCAAAGTTGTGAGGACATGAGGATTCTATTGTGTTTAAACTTTTATAATTCATTATGGAAAAAAATAAAGTATAACTCATTGCCAAGACATACTGCTTCAGTTTGCCTGTGTGTCTCAGCAAGTTAAGCATCTGCCTTTGGCTCAGGTCATCATCCCAGAGTCCTGGGATGAGCCCCACATCAGACTCCCTGCTCAGCAGGGAGCCTGCTTCTCTCTCTTCCTCTGCCGGCCTCAACCCCACCCCTAGCTCATGCTCTTTTGCTCTCTCTCTACTTTCAAATAAATAAATAAAATTTAAAAATAAGAACATACTTACTCACCATTTTTACTTCTTCTCCTTTATGAGTTATTTGTTGTCCAGAGATAATGCTATTAATCATAATTATCAATCTTCAAATTATACATTTTCAGTGCATAACTTTTTCAATAAATATGATTTTGTTGTATTTATTGTCTTACTTAAATTTTATTGTGGGATTTTCAAGGTAACAGACATGAAATAATATCAACCATAAGCCAATTGTCCAAAACACAAGCATTTTCATTGTTTAATCACTAATGCCTCATCAAGTTTCTCTTGCATTTTTTTTTCTTTTGAAAACTTTTCTGATTTGTTTGCTTGTTGGCTTTGATTCATAATGTAAACAGTGGATTTTAATTAATAGAGCTTAGATTCATAACCTGACTCACCATTACCAATTTAGAAACTTTAAGTAGTTACTTGACCAATATATGCTTTAGTTTCCCCATCTACAAAATAGGGGTATTTGCATCAAAAATTAGAAGTGTTTTGCTATTAAAAATGATAAGTAAGGTTCTTAGTGTATGCAGGTCCATAATAAGTGTCCAATAAACAGTAGCTAAAAGCTGTAACCAAGACTGTTTTATTTATTTATTTTTTTAAGATTTTATTTGACAGACAGAAAATACAAGTAGGCAGAAGTGCAGGCCGAGAGGGAGGGGGAAGCAGGCTCCCTGCTGAGCAGAGAGCCCAGTGCAGGGCTGTATCTAAGGACCTTGAGATCATGAGCTGAGCCAAAGGCAGAGGCTTAACCCACTGAGCCACCCACATACCCCACCAAGACTATTTTAAAATATATTTTTGAGAGGATTTAAAGAACAGTGCTTAGCAAAATTATTTGCATTTGCTAACATTTAGTAATTCTTGGGTTTCATTTCTGTAACACAAACAATTGTTATAAGGGGAAAACAAATCTCTCAGAATTTACCCCTTGAAGTCTTGTTGTGATCACAAAAAAATATAACTCCCTACCTTACGAGAGCTTGTGAAGATTAATGAGTTGTTTCTTTGGGTTCAAGTTTTTCACATGCACGGAGTCCACTATGGTGATGTAATTAATATCACAACACCAGGGTTTTGTCATCCAACATTCCCTTACCATACAGCTATGATAACTATTCCTTAATTAAACGTCAAAATTTGCCAATGATGTTGCATAGTGCAGCTGGAGCACAGATATAACTCTGAAGACCCAAAGGTTTTAATACGCAGCAAGGGAAGCTTAGTAATAGAATGTTTACATGAAAGCTTTCTGAGTTGGTGTCCAAAGTTTTTAAAACTTTCCATAAATACTTATGTCTAAGGAAACAAAAATAATAAGGGGATTAATAAACTTGTGTTTCTGGTTATAGCAGGGTGGGCAATAAGGTATACTCCCAGGTTGAGGAAAGGAGAAGAACCTTCTTTGATGATTCTCTTGACCGCCCAGATTCAAAACGAGCAACCTGCTGGAGTATTATTTTGCTTGTAAATACAGCTGAAAACAATCTTTCTCTTAGGACTTGGGTACAAAGAAACAGGCCAGATAGGGTTGGTTTACTCTGATGCTCATTATTCTAGCTCTATCAGTTTAGGAAATGTTTGGTCTCTGTCTGGCTTGAACTGTTTCAGTGGGTGTTTCAATCATGGCTCAGTAACAAAATGAATATATATATTCATTCAAAAGTTAAACATAATGAGTGTGGTTTGTCTTGTTCTTTGATTCATATTTGGTTCAAATCTCTACTAGTTGATACAAATTAGGGTAAAATAATTAAATCTAGCACAATAGGTGAGGGCACAAGTTTCCATCCCCATCAATTGTTAGTTATGTAATCTTAGATAAACTAGATCTTAGATAAAAATGTCTTGTCTTTAGTTTCTTTATAGTTATAGTGGTAATAATAATCATATTTACTTCATAGAGTTGCTATGAAAATGAATTAAAAAGTGTTTAGTAAGGTAGGCACATAGCAAGCATTCTATTCATGGTAGAGATTGAGCATTTTAAATGGCAAGTAATGTTGAAAGTGGTTAAGTGGGGATAGAGTTAAGTTGAAATGCAAAAAACTTGTACTAACCCAATATAATGAGAAAATGGTAAAATCTAATAAAAGGTTATATTTCCATTCAGGATACTTTGGAAAAAACAAAATGGAGGACAGCGTTTTGGTCCTCATACACTTTTGTTCCCTTGCCTTAGATCACTGTTGCTTCATGGAGTAAGCGAATTCCAGGATCTTTGAAGGGGAGTTACATGGGAAAGAAGAAGTGATAAATATGTAGATGCTTGTTTATAAAATGGGAGGGGTGCAAGGTGTTTAAATGCAGAAATGTTAGAGGATAATTTCTCTTAAAAGCTTAGAGAAAAGATTAGATTGCTGCAGGCCCCTGGAATAGTAGAAATCCATGATGCCATCTCTGGGTACAGAAAACTAGGTAAGTATCTTCCACTCGAGACAAAAATACTTATTTGTTTGTTTGTTTGTTTGTTTTGAGAGTGAGAATGAGAGAGCAAGAGAGAGAGAACACAGACATGTCAGTGTACAAATGCAGGGAGGGACAGAGGCAGAGGCTTAACCAACTGAGCCACCCACGTGCCCAAGAGAAAAATACTTATATCCAGACTGGATATGTGCATGACAGAACTGCTGTGTGCTATGAAGATTTGCACTTCAAGCATAACAGTGGAGACTAGTGTGACTAAAGACTGGTTTGCCTTTAAAAATTTCTAGATTTTATAGTAGCATAACCCTAGAGAGACCCCTCGAATAACTGAATGTGAGACTTGAAAAACCAAAACAAGCGAAAGAACTGAAATCAACTCTGGTCCCAAAAGAAATGGGCTCAGACTCTACTTTTTTTTCTTTTTCTTTTTTTTTTTTTTGCCTACAACAATCAGGCTCCTAGAAGGGAAGAACAAGACTTCATGCCGGCTATGGCAACAGAAGTGGTAGCTGCCGCCTGTTTTCTTGTTCCTGAGACCATGGAGTACTGCAGTAACCTCAAGGATAAGAGAAATATACATGAAAATTTGGGTCAGAGGATAAGCTAGCTCAGTATACTAAACAAGAACGTGTATTTATTTAGTTGACATTAAGCCAAAGATCGTTCTTCATATTGTTGAATGCCAACTAAGCACTCCTCCAGAGTCAAGAATTGTTTCTTCCTAGGCTAAATATTGTGGGTTTTGAGAAAACATTTCTGAATAAAGGAAACTTTCCAAGTGAACCTTCTCTTATAAAAAGGAAGCAGAATTATTTTTATGTGTACTGCCCTTCAATATTCTTATAAGACTGTCTTTCATATAACTATATCAGCTTTTGTGTGGAAATCGTCTTGGCAAAGATCTGGCTCAAAATAAAGACCTGGATAATTAGGCACAAGCCTACTCCATGCTCAGGAGAGAACATAATAATACAGACTTTAAAATGGAGGTTGTTTTTTTGTTACCCCCCCAAGTTCAATTATTCACCAATAAAAGAGCATGGCAGAGTAATTTACTGACATATTAAATCACCTTGTGTTCCACATGCCTGCAGAAGATTGGAACACCTGAGAGATAAATTTCATAACAATTACTCAGCTTCTGTTCTTCTTTATCCCAGAGTACCAATGTCAGACTATTATTTTTGAAAACTTCAGTTTACTAAGGAAAATAATAAGATTTGAGAATATTTGCAAAAGTTCAGAATAACAAAATATACAAAATAGAAATGCTAGGCCTAAAGTGCTATAAAAAAAAAATTTAAGGTCTCTGTGACTAGATTTATCTGCAACTCAAACTTGGCTAAAACATGAATTTGAGTAGTAGAAAAGATAGGTAAAATGAAGAAAGGAGAGACAAAAGAATAAAGTTGAGGAATAAGATTAAGAGACAGAGAAGACAGAATAAAATAGTGTAATATGTAGAATTGGGGACCTACACCAAACCTTGAAAATGGTAGACATTCAAAAATTATATCTTAAATAAATGAATGAAGTGAGAAAGATATGCAGTCAATTGCTAGTCAAAAAATATTTGTTAAATATTATTTTATTAATGAGTGATTCAAAGACACGGTTATTTGATTACAAAAAACAATTTAAAGCAAAATACTATCATACTCAATATTTCAGACTAATCATGGGTGCGTAGGAAGTTCACTAAGTGTCTGAGATAGGTGCATAAAAGGATCTGCCTTTAACATTGCTGTAAGAACAGTTTATACGATAATTACACACTTATGTATTGTCCTATTTTATGCCAATATCTTGCCTATTAGCAGCATCTTTATGGAGGCCTAAGAAGAAGATATTGACATTTCCATGCAGTAGGTATAAGAAATATTATCTCAATAAGACAGAGTATCTCAACTTTATTCGTGAGGGCTTTTTAATCCATTTAATTTTATTTTATTTTGTTTCAGTGTTCCAGAATTCACTGTTTATGCACCACACCCAGTGCACCATGCAATACATGCCCTCCTTAATACCCACCACTGGGCTCACCCAACCCCCCACTCCCATCCCCTCCAAAACCCTCAGTTTCTTTCTCACAGTCCACAGTTTCTCAAGGTTTGTCTCCCCCTCTAATTTCCCCCAACTCACTTCTTTCCATCTCCCAATGTCCTCTGTGTTATTCCTTATGCTCCACAAGTAAGTGAAACCATATGATAATTGACCCTCTCTGCTTAACTTATTTTACTCAGCATAATCTCCTCCAGACTCATACGTGTGGATACAAATGTTGCATATTCATGCTTTCTGAAGGAGGCATAATACTCCATTGTATATATGGACCATATCTTCTTTATTCATTCGTCTGTTGAAGGGCATCTTGGTTCTTTCCACAGTTTGGCGATTGTGGCCACTGTAGCTATGAACGTTGGGGGACAGATGGCCATTCTTTTCACTACATCTTTGGGGTAAATACCCAGTAGTGCAACTGCAGGGTCACAGGGTAACTCTATTTTTAATTTTTTGAGGAATCTCCACACTGTTTTCCAAAGCGGCTGCACCAACTTGCATTCCCACAAACAGTTTAAGAGGATTCCCCTTTCTCCACATCCTCCCCAACACTTTTTGTTTACTGTCTTGTTGATTTTGGCCATTCTAACTGGTGTAAGGTGGTATCTCAATGTCGTTTTGATGTGAGTCTCCCTGATGAGCTGATGCTGATGAGCATTTTTTTCATGTGTCTGTTAGCCATTTGTATGCCTTCATTGGAGAAGTGTCTGTTCATGTCTTTTGCCCACTTTTTGATCATTCAAAGATCATTCAGAAGATCATTTTGATCTTCTGCCCACTTGCAGATCATTACTTTTTGTTGTAATCATCTGTTTTGTGTGTGTTGAGTTTGAGGAATTCTATAGATCTTGCATATCAGCCCTTTGTCTGTAATGTCATTTGCAAATATCTTGTCCCATTCCAAGAGTTGCTTCTTTGTTTTGTTGACTGTTTCCTTTGCTGTGCAGAAGCTTTTGATCTCAATGAAGTCCCAAAAGTTCATTTTAACTTTTGTTTCCTTTGCCTTTGGAGACATATCTTGAAAGAAGTTGCTGTGGCCAATGTTGAAGGGGTTATTGCCTTTGTTCTCCTAGGATCTGATAGTTTCCTGCCTCATATTGAGGTCTTTAATCCATTTTGAGTTTATCTTTGTGTATGGTGTAAGAGAATGGTTGAGTTTCATTTTTCTACACATAGCTGTCCAATTTCCTCAGCACCATTTATTGAAGAGACTGTCTTTTTTCCACTGGATATTTTTAACTGCTTTGTTGAAGATTATTTGACCATAGAGTTCCAGGTCCATATCTGGGCTCTCTACTCTGTTGCACTAGTCTCTGTGTCTGTTTTTGTGCCAGTACTATCCTGTCTTGGTGATCACAGCTTTGTAGTAAAGCTCGAAATTGGGCAACAAGATGCCCCCAGTCTTGTTTGTCTTTTTCAACATTTCCTTAGCAATTCAGGATCTCTTTCGGTTCCATACAAGATTTAGGATTTTTTGTTCCAGCCCTTTGAAAGATGCTGGTGGAATTTTGACCAGGATGACATTGAAAGTGTAGATTGCTCTAGGCAGTATAAACATTTTAATAATGTTTATTCTTGTGACCCATGAGCTTGGAATACTCTTCCTTCATTTTGTGTCTTCTTCAATATCTTTCATGACTGTTCTGTAGTTCCTCCAGTACAGATCTTTTACCTCTTTGGTTAGGTTTATTCCAAGATATCTTAAGGTTCTTGGTGCTATAGTAAATGAAATCAATTCTCTTCCTTTTTCTATATTTTCATTGATAGTGTATAAGAAATAAACTGATTTCTGTGTATTGATTTTATGTCTTGCCACATTACTGTATTGCTGTATGAGTTCTAATAGTTTGGGGGTGGATTTCCGTATCAAGTATAATGTCATCTGCAAACAGAGAGAGTTTAACTTCTTCATTGCTAATTTGAGTACCTTTTATTTACTTTTGTTGTCTTATTGCTGTTGCTAGGACTTCTAATACTATGTTGAACAACAGTGGTCAGAGTGGGTATCCTTGTCGTGTTCATGATCTCAAAGGGAAGGCTCTCAGCTTTTCCCCATTGAGGATGATATTTGCTGTGGATTTTTTATAGTTTTTATGAAACTGAGGAATGTTCCCTCTATCCCTATAGTTTGAATCATTTTAGTCAGGAACGGATGCTGTATCTTGTCAAATGCATTTTCTGCAACAATTGAGCAAGCCATGTAATTCTGCTCTCTTCTTTTACTGATTTGCTCTACCACATTAATTGATTTGTGAATGTTGAACCACCATTGCATCCCATGGAATAATCGCACCTGGTCATGGTGGATAATCTTTTTAATGTACTGTTGGATTCTATTAGCTAGAATCTTGTTGAGAATCTTGGTATCCATATTCATCAGGGATATTGTTCTGAAATTATCCTTTTTGGTTGGGTCTTTGCCTAGTTTCAGGATCAGATTAATGTTGGTTCATAAAAAGAGTCTGGAAGTTTTTCTTCTGTTTCTATTTTTTGAAACATCTTCAGAAGAATAGGTATTATTTCTTCTGTGAATATTTGGTAGAATTCTCCAAGGAATCCGTTAGGTCCTGGGCTCTTGTTTTTTGGGAGGTTTTTGATCACTGCTTCAATCTCGTTACTAGATATTGGTCTATTCAGTTTCTTCCTGATTCAGTTTTGGAAGGTAAAATGTTTCCAGGAATGCATCCATTTCATCTAGGTTGCTTAACTTGTTGGCATATAACAATTGATAATAATTTATGATGATTGTTTCTATCTCCTTGGGATTAGTTGTGATCTCTCCTTTTTCATTCATAATTTTATTAATTTAGGTCCTCTCTCTTTTCTTTTGGATTAGCTTGGCCAATGGTTTGTCAATCTTATTGATTCTTTCAAAAAACCAGGTTTTAGTTTCATTAATGTGTTCTACTATATCTCTGGTTTTCTATCTCATTGATCTGTGCTGTAATCTTGATTATTTCCCTTCTTGTGTAGGAGGCAGGCTTAATTTGTTGTTGACTCACCAGTTCTTTAAGGTGTAAAAAGAGCTGGTGTATTCAGGATTTTTCGATCAATTTACTTATTTATTTATTTATTTGTTTGTTTATTTGTTTTTCTGAGGGAGGCTTAGGTGGCTATGTATTTTCCCCTGATGACCGCCTTTGCCGTATCTGATAGGTTTTGGACCAAAGTGTCTTCATTCTCATTGGTTTCCATGAATTGTTTAAGTTCTTCTTTGATTTCCTGGTTATCCAAACATTCCTAAGCATGTAGCTTCCAGGTGTTTGAATTCCTTCCAAACTTTTTCTTGTGGTTGAGTTCTAGTTTCAAAGCATTGTGGTCTGAGAATACACAGGGAATAATTTCAATCTCTTTGTTTTGGTTGAGCCCTGATTTGTGAAACAGTATGTGGTCTATCCTGGAGAAAGTTCTATATGCATTCAAGAAGAATGAGTATTCTGTTGTTTTAGGGTGGAATGTTCTGTATATATCTATGAGATCCATCTGCTCCAAAGTGTCATTCAAAACTCTCGTTTCTTTATTGATTTTCTGCTTAGATGATCTATTACTGTGAATGGCTTGTTAACATCCCCTACTATTAATGTATTCATATCAATATGACTCTCTATCTTGATTAACAGTTCTCTTATGTAGTTAGCTTCTCCCACATTGGGGGAATAAATCTTTACAATTCTTAGACCTTTTTGGTGAATAGAACCTTTAAGAATGATGTAGTATCCTCCTTTATCTCTGACTACAGCCTTTAGTTTAAAATCTAATTTATTTGATATGAAAATCACTACCCCAGCTTTCTTTTAAGGCCCATTGGCATGAGCTTCTCCATCCCTTCACTTGCAGTCTGGATGTATCCTTAGGTTCCAAATATGTCTCTTAAAGACAGCATATGGATAGGTCCTGTTGTTTTATCCGATTTGTAATCCTGTGCCATTTTATGGGAGAATTTAGACCCCTCACATTGTGAGTGATTATTGAAAGATACATTTTTATTGACAACATGTTGCCTGAGAAGTCCTTGTTTCTATAGATTGTTTTAGTAAATTTCTGTTCTATATCACTCTTGGGTCCTTTCTTCTTTTACAGAACCCCCCCTTTGATATTTCTTGTAATGCCAACTTGATGGCCACATACTCTTTTAAACCTTGCCGGTCTTGGAAGCTTTTTATCTCTCTATCCATTTTGAATGTCAACCTTGCTATATAAAGTATTCTTGGCTGTATGTTCTTCTCATTCAGTACCCTCATAAAGCCAGCCTTTTCTGGCTTTCCAGGTTTCTGTGGACATGTCTGATGTATTCTAATGGACCTTCCTCTGTACATAAGGAATGTCTTCCCCCTAGCTGCTCTCAAGAGCTCTTGTCTAAAATTATGATTCATCAGTCTCACAATTAAGTGTCTTGAGGTCTTTCTTAATTTGTTGCTCTTGCAGGGGTGATCTTTCTGCCACTAGGACAGGAATGCTGGTTCCTTCGCCCAGATTGGGAAAATTATTGTGGTTAATTTGTTCAACTATATCTTCTAGTCTTCTTTCTTTCTCCTTCTCCTCAAGGTTCCCAATAATTCTGTCATTGGAAGGTTTCATGGCCTCATTTATTTCCCTAATTCTGTTTTCATGGCTTCTAAGCTTTTTGCTCTAGGCCTCCTCCTGATCATTTTTCTCTATCAGTTTGTCTTGTAGATCACTAATTTTTCCTTCTGCCTTGGTTACCCTAGCTATTAGAAAACTAGATTAGATCGCATCTCATTGATAGCACTGATAACTTCTTCCCAGGTGGCTTTCCCTTCTGCCTTAATCGATTCCACCTTGTCATTAATGGCATTCTCCAACCTAGCCATTGCCTGGATAATTATTACCCTGAATTCTCTTTCTGACATACAATTTACATCCATATCCAATAGCTCTGATGGAGAGGACACAGTCTCTGAATTTTTCCTGTGTTGCGTGTTCCTCTTCTTAGCCATTTTGGTGAGAGGTTGTTGAGGGGATATATAGCTGAATAAATCAACCACAATTCAGGCAAGGTACACCCTGGAATGTTTCTGAGCAATCTGAAATCACCACCAAAAAGAAAGAAAAAAAGAGAGAGAGAGACAGAAAAGAGAAGACCCATCTAGAATGGGCCCAAAAGGTATGATTTATAAGATATACAAACAAAAATGGACAAATAAAAAGACTAAAAAGGTAAATGACAGGGCGCCTGGGTGGCTCAGTGGGTTAAGCCGCTGCCTTCGGCTCAGGTCATGATCTCAGAGTCCTGGGATCGAGTCCC
>NC_081557.1:229997109-230012637 GCF_022355385.1 Mustela nigripes | reverse complement strand
AAAAAAAAAAAAAAAAGAACCCAGCCAAAATGTACCCCAAGGATAAGATTTATATAATACCAGAACAAAAAGAAATTCACAGAAACACCGACAGAGGAAAAAGATGGGCAGGTGGTTATAAATCCTCAATGTGGGTGAGGAAGGTTATCTTGATTCTTCCTAGGTGCATCTTGATATCTTTGTTAAAGGACTCAGATTTCCAGAGTTAAAGGGAGATTAAAACTAGTTTATATATAGGGATAGTATTGATTAGGGGAAAATGATTACCTTGAAGCTTATATCTATATGTATATTTAAAAAAATATAAAAGAAATAAGAAAAGAGGTATATGTATGAAAAAAGTTTGAGTTAAAAGGTTATTATGGAATATGTTGTATTAAACCTCTAGTTATAATGGTAAATAAGTTAAACACATAAAATAGAGCAAGAATAGTGAGAACAAATTAAAAATATAAGTTGTGTCTATGAAATATACAGGTTTTAGGGCAATACCAGGAGCTTAATATATTGTTTTCTCCATATATTGGGGTTTTACAGTTTTATGGGGACCCAGTGGTGGTTTTCTGCTCATTCTTTTGGCTGGCTTTCTGGGGGAGGGACCATGCCTTGTTTTTCAGACTGTCTTGCTTGGGTTGAGTCCTCCTGCCCCCTATCAAGGGGCTTGGCTCTGTGGACACTGGTTTTCAGGCTTTTGTTCTCTGGAGTTTTTGTATGTTTTTGTTTTTGTTTTCTTTTCACTTTGGCAGCTTTTGGCAGCTTTTTGGATGTTTAGAGAAAAGCAAACTGCACTCTGACCTCTGTCTCAGAGAGAAGCCTCAGACTTCTCCCCTCTGGGTGGTTCAGAACTCAGAGACTCCCCCTCTGCAAAATCTGCTGAACTGTGCAACCTCCCATGGGCAGAGGATGTCCCCAGCCACCATCTCAGGGGTTACCCAAAGCACCTTCTTGTCTCTGAACCCCTGTGCCAACACCACAAGCAATATAGGTCCAGGGATCCCGCTTCCAGTGATGCCTTTGCTGGGACTGCAGACCTCAGGTTGCTATCACAGGTAATCACACTGAGTTACTTTAGCCCCAGCTTGGAGAGTCCAGACTCTTGGCCAGTCTTAGAGATCTAAGGATGGAGCTTTCTCAGGACCCAAAGGGAGAAGGTCAGACCCTGGTCACACAGTGTGCAAAAGATCTAGGGAGCACAGGCTGGTGCCGTCATCAGACTCCCTTATGCAAAGGCAAGAATGTGCCCAGCTGAGCAGTGATGCAAACCCCTCAATCTAGGGGCTCAGCTGGACTCCCTCTGGCATGGGTGGTCACTGATGGTGGCCATCCTGGGTCTGTGAGCTTAGGCCTGTGGCCATGACTGCCTGATTCCACCAGTTGTCCCTTAAGATCTTTTGCTCTTTTTGAGTGCTTTTAACCAGACTCCAAGTTAATGCTGGTCCCCAATCACAGGGCAGTCTCATATTAGGGTATTCCTTTCCAATGGTTCACTTCTGGTGGCTCCCTCCCCCTTCTATCTGTCCTCTGATATCAGTCTGATTGTTCCTACTCTGCTTTACCTCTTCACTGGAGTCTTCTGCTCCCACAGAGATCCAGAAGTGTATAATCCTACATCTCAGGCTGATTTCATAGATGTTCAGAGTATTCTGGTAGATAATTAGCTCACTTTAGGGCACTAGTTGAAAAAAAGTTTCCTACTTTTCCACCATCTTGCTTGCCCCTCCTCCATGAGGGGTTTTAATGTAAATCATATTGTTACTTAAATGAAGTAAATAAAAACTATTGAATTCATTTTAGAAATGTCTATTTTTTCCCTGATAAAGACAACCTTTAAAAAGTTAGCATTATTTGAAACTGAATACATCATTTCTGAGAGTTTTAATGTAGAATTTATTTCCCCATGAAACATATGATCCCCCCCCCAAACATTTCTGGATCAATACAGCAATATGTCACTTCCAAACAGTACTTAATTTGCAGTGTGGTCAAATACCATGTTGCCATAAAACCCCCATTGAACAATCCCTGCTTTCCTCATTCCCGTTTCTTCTCCAAAGTATTACATAAAGAAAAACATATGCTCAGCTGATTTCCTCAGACCTGTCCCTCAGACAGAAAGACAAGTTGGTCTGAATGATTTTTTTCCTCTTTCTGCTTCACTCTCCTATGACCTGACTCTACCTGCCTGAAAATAGATCAGAGAGTGTATTAAATTAACTTGTGGTATTTTATTTCTGGCTGCATTGGGAAATAAATTATCAAACCTGAAGTTAACTTACTTTTTACCTCTTCTTTCCTTTATATCCTTAGGGCAAAACTTCCTGCAATAGTCCTTCAGATGGAAGGGCTTTATCCTCCATCATTAACTTTAAACTTTATTTTGAGATGATCATCAATCACCACTTGAATTCACTTGGCCTATTTGTCCAGTTATGTATCCAATTAAATACCACTTATTGAAGACTCCACAGGTACCAGGCACTTACTGCTATTTTTTAAGATATACTTACAAGCACTTTTTAAAATTTTCATTTGCGATGCTCTTTAAAATATTTAAGGTGTGCTTAAAACATTCTACAACTGAAAGAGATGTGGAATCAGGTATCATAGCTTCAAGGTGGTGGGACAAAGAAATGAAAAATGAAATAGAGTGTTAAAAGAGAGCTTAGTTTTCAGTGAAATTCCTTCATTTTTACTGAGGAGAAAAATAATGAAGTAAAGAGCTTTAAAAGGTAAAATAAAATTTTCAAAAGTCTTAAGTATAACAAGTTTTCTCTTTCATCAATCTTACATATAAAAACCTTCATGTTGTTAGTCTCTGCATTCATTGGGTCATTTTTTATGCATATTTTTATTGTTTCTTCCAGTCACTTATTCTTCCAACCAACATTTATAAAGGCTTCTTCTGTGCTAGATACATTCTAGGATTTGGGGATACAAGGGTGGAAAAAAACGTAAATATTCTCTATCATCTGGAGTACACTGTAGTAAAAGAGACAGAAAATAACAAAATAGGTTAATTAATTGTATAAAAGAGACAGATTAACCATGAACTAATGCAGCATAAATGTTAGGACCCTTAACCTGGACCTTTCTATTCTATTTAACCAATTCCAAGAACTGGGAAAGGCACTAGTAATATTTCACTTGGTCTTATCATTTTGTACAGTTTGTAAATTTATTCATTTTCTTGTGGTTAAGAATGTTACCTTTTTCTAAACTAATTTTCCTGTAAGATGTTTCCTTGTCTTGGGTAGTTAGACATGCTGCAGTCATCATTGCTTCCTAGTAAGGGGAAGTGGAATTAAGGATCCACTGGGGTTATAGCACACTTAAATACAAACTCCTACTCACCAAACAACTTATTTTAGAGAACAAAATGCAAGTAAATACAAGTATATTTAAAATACAGTGCAAATACACATATAAGAAAAATAAAATGCAAGTGTATTTGAACACAAATAAAATTGATACATATATATAAAGATATATAGATATAAAGATATATAGATTGATTGGTAGATAAGTAGGCAGTTAGGAATGTAAATACATAGAACAAATAAAAAAGCAATTCAATAGATCACTAAAAGACTTGCACAAGCATTTTTACAAAAGAATCTAAACAAATGATCAATAAATTATTAAATCATGATCAGTCTCTCTAGTAATTAGTAAAATGTTAATTAAAATGAAATTTAGTACCCTTACATACATAAAAGAATTGCTAATTATTTTTTTAAATATCAAGTATCAGAAAGGACAAGGTGACACATCAAGATACTTCATACACAATTCTTGAGAGTGAAAATTGTTGTAACTAATTTAGAAAACATTAAAACTCAATATATGCATAATCCCTGACTCATGAATTCACTTACATGAATATTCCCAACAGAAACCTATGAACTTCTGCACAAAAAGACAAGTACAAAAAAAGTTTATAGCAATTATTCTTAGAACAAAAAAAGTAAAGTAATCCAAATAACTATCATTATTAAAATAGATCAAAGTGAATTAAAAATTTCAACATCAGCTGCAGCAACTTCTTTCAAGACATGTCTCCAAAGGCAAAGGAAACACAACTGAAAATGAACTTTTGGAACTTCATTGAGATCAAAAGCTTCTGCACAACAAAGGAAACAGTCAACAAAACAAAGGGGCAACCCATGGAAGGGGAGAAGATATTCGCAAATGACACTACAAAGGGCTGATATGCAAGATCTATAAAGAACTCCTCAAACTCAACACACACGAAATAGATCATTACATCAAAAAATGGGCAGAAGACATGAACAGACACTTCACCAGAGAAGACATAGAAATGGCTAACAGACACATGAAAAAAAGCTCATCAGCATCAGCTCATTAGGGAGATTCACATCAAAATGACATTGAGATACACCTTTCACCAGTTAGAATGGCCAAAATCAATAAGACAGTAAACAAAAAGTGTTGGGGAAAATGTGGAGAAAGGGGAATTCTTTTACACTTTTGGTGGGAATGCAAGTTGGTGCAGCCACTTTGGAAAACAGTGTGCAGATTCCTCAAAAAATTAAAAATAGAGCTACCCTATAACCCTGTAGTTGCACTACTGGGTATTTGCCCCAAAGATACAAATGTAGTGAAAAGAATGGCCATTTATACCCCAATGTTCATAGCCGCAATGGCCACAATCGCCAAACTGTGGAAAGAACCAAGATGCCTTTCAACAGATGGTTGAATAAAGAAGATATGGTGCATATATACAATGGAGTATTATGCCTCCTTCAGAAAGCATGAATATGCAACATTTGTATCAACACGTATGAGTCTGGAGGAGATTACGTTGAGTGAAATAAGTCAAGCAGAGAGGGTCAATTATCATATGGTTTCACTTACCTGTGGAGCATAAGGAATAACACGGAAAACATTGGGAGATGGAAAGAAGTGAGTTGGGGGAAATCGAAAGGGGAGGAAACGATGAGGGACTGTGGACTGTAAAAAAGAAACTGAGGGTTTTGGAGGGGAGGGTGGTGGGGGGTTGGGTGAGCCTGGTGGTGGATATTAAGGAGGGCATGTATTGCATGGAGCACTGGGTGTGGTGCATAAACAATGAATTATGGGTCACTGAAAAAAAAAATAAGTTCAATTAAATGAAAAAAAAAATTCGAAACAGGGGCACCTGGGTGGCTCAAAGCCTTTGCCTTTGGCTCAGGTCATGATATCAGGGTC
Source organism: Mustela nigripes (assembly GCF_022355385.1). Classification (NCBI taxonomy): domain Eukaryota; kingdom Metazoa; phylum Chordata; class Mammalia; order Carnivora; family Mustelidae; genus Mustela; species Mustela nigripes. The sequence continues at coordinate 230,007,429 of NC_081557.1, read as the reverse complement.
CTGGAATCAAACCCCTCATTGGGCTCTCTACTCAGTGGGGAGGCTGCTTTCCTCTTTCTCCCCACCTCTCTGCCTACTTGTGATCTCTCTCTCTCTGTCAAAATAATTAAATAAAGTCTTTTAAAAAATATCAAAAGAGGGGTGCCTGGGTGGCTCAGTGGGTTAAAGCCTCTGCCTTTGGCTCATGATCCCAGGGTCCTGGGATTGAGCCCCGCATCAGGCTCTCTGCTTCGTGGGAAGCCTGCTTCCTCCTCTCTCTCTACCTGCCTCTCTGCCTACTTGTGATATCCATCTCTCAAATAAATAAATAAAATCTTTAAAAAAAATCAAAAGAATGTCACATGCACTAACATGGATACATCTAATTAACATTATCAGATTTGCATTTAATGTAAAAGAAGCCTTTCTTTTCTGTATACTTTTTTGTAAAAAAGGCTATATTTATACAAAGATTAAATGCAGACACAAACAAACAAATAAACAAAAAAGTACCTCTTATCAAAATCAGTGCAGTGCGTAGTATTGGAAAAAAATGACGAAATTGTGATATTTTCAATACTGAATATTTTGGAAAATATTTTATGCCACTCTGATAAGTAATACTTTTTTCTTTCTTTTTTTTTTTTGTATTTCCAAAATTATTACCTAGTAAGAACACTTTTTCATATGGTTACTGGTCATTTGACATTCTAATGATGATTAAATAGTAATACTATTTGCCCAATTTTTTTGTTATTTATTAATTTATTTTAAAGAGAGAAAGAGAGAGAGGGGTGGAGGGGCAGAGGGAGAGATTCATAAGACTCCCTTGCCTAGCACTGAACCCACTGTGGGGCTCAATCTCACAACCCTCATCACGACCCAAGCTAAAAGCAAGAATTAGCACTTAACCAACTGAGCTAACCAGGTGCCTCTGCCTCAATTTTTTTTTTTAAGACAATTTTTTTTTTTTATTGTTTTATGTTAGTTACAATACAATACACCATTAGTTTTTGTTGTGGTGTTCCAAGATTCATTGTTTACATATAACACCCAGTGCTCCCCATGCAATTGTGCCTTCCTTAATACTCACCACCGGGCTCACCAATAACCCTACCTTCATACCCTTTAAAATCCTGTTTGTTTCTCAGAGTCTACAGTCTCTCATATTTCATCTCCCCCTCTGATTTCCCCCTTTCCTTTTCCTTTTCTTCTCTTAATGTCCTTCATGCTATTCCTTCTGTTCCACAAATGAGTGAAACCATATGATAATTGACTTTAAATTGAGATTTGTTTTCCTTTTTGTTATCAGAACTCTTGTATACAAATTAACCTTTTCTTCTGCAACTATTTAGAGACCCTTTTCTTCCCAGTTACATGTTATTGATTCCTTGTTTACATTTACTTTCTTTTTTCCATAAAATCTTTAAAATGTGATTTATTAATCAAGTCATAAATGGTTCCAAAGTTTTGATTATGACTAGACATATATTTTTAATTTTGTTTAGTTTGAATTTTTATTTTTAACATCCAAATCTCTGATCCATCTGATTTGTATATATGTGTGTATATTGTAAACATTCAATTGAATGCACACATGCCTATATGCTTTGGTCAAAACATGTGAAGCTTCACATGTGGTGTACTAGAATGAAAGTTATTACCCCCGATCCATGTGATCTTGGTTCTAATCTCATTTTATTCACTCCTTTGTTGTTAAACTTAATGTCATTTTATAATTTCTGGTCTGTTACTTCAGCTGTGAAATGAGTGTTCGACAAGATTGCATCAAAGAGATGTAAGCATTTGCTAGATAGGGACTGAATACTTCGGAAGAGTTTTGACTCAGTTCTGGTAGTTTGTAAATGCTGTGTACAGTCCTGGCCCTGGTCTCTCTTAGAACCTTAAAATCTATAACCTTCTGCAGTTAAAATTTATTCTCACCTCTACAACTAGAAGGAAAATTAATATAACATTATTTATATAAGACATATGTATCATTAATTTTTAGACAGTAATTCTTTTGTTTAAGTGGAATATATAACTTCATAGCCACAACCATTGGTGATTTTACTAAGGATGCCACCTGATCTAAATGCATTCAGTCTGGAATACTTAGCTCCTTAAAACTTGCAGTTTGAGGGGCGCCTGGGTGGCTCAGTGGGTTAAAGCCTCTGCCTTTGGCTCAGGTCATGATCCCAGGGTCCTGGGATCGAGCCCCGAGTAGGGCTCTCTGCTCCACGGGGAGCCAGCTTCTTTCTCTCTCTCTGCCTGCTTCTCTGCCTACTTGTGATCTCTGTCTGTCAAATAAATAAATAAAATCTTGAAAAACAACAAACAAACAAACAAAAAAACACTTGTAGTTTGAATACAGAAGATTAGTTTGAGAGACCAGTTTCATTCTTCTGGTAATTAAGCAAGGCAAAAATCTTCGTGGATTATGTTTCTTGGGAGTCATATGCAAGTTGTCATGGAAAAGAAAAGAAAATGGTATGGAGTAAAAGGGTGATGGAAGAGGTAGAATAAGGGAAGAGGAGATGAATAGACAAGAGTCCCTGTGAGACAAGAGATATCTTCCTTCTCCTACCTTTCAGGTTTAGTTGAAACATGTCTGCTGAACTTACTTTCTTTGGATTCCATGAAAATATTCTGTACCCTTACTTTCTATAATGTTCTTTATAGGAGTGCAATAGATGTGATTGTGTTCTTCCCAAATTCTGTATTGAAACTTTCCCAGTATGATGGTATTTGGAGATGGAACCTCTCAGAGTTAATTAACCTTTAAAACTTCTCCCTCCAACAAAACAAAACAAAAACAAAAAACAAACAAAAAACCCCTATATTCGCAATATGTTTAACAATTAAATATGCAGAGTAGTATACATATTACATTGTTTTAATAATTTAAAACGCTGAAACTCATTTACTACATTTCTATTTTAAAAATAGGAAAAGTAAAGATCTAAATAGAAAATCTTTTTTTCAAGTTCACACGCCAAGTATATAACAGAATTCAAACCCATGCCTATTTGATTTCTCAGCTATAACTTTTCACTGGGACAGGTTGTGGTAAAAATTTTACAAAACACTATTAGAGGATTTTTCAGTTTGGGCTTTTGAAACATCTATATTAAGAATTTGATTTTACTGGCAAGATTTGATATTAAGATGCAAATAAATTCAAGATGTTTTATGGTGTTTTCCCCCAAAATCTAGATGATATTTAGTTTCTGTTTTAGGGGAGATTTCAAATGGAATATGTTATACAAATAGAGTCTGGAAACAGACTCTCTCTTATACTTTATTCTAATTATCACCTGAAATTATAGCCTTTGAGGGCACAGAATGTATTAGTCCTCCTCTTTCTGAACGTTCTTACCAATAGCCCATTCTACATTCACCACCGTACAGCCATATGGTGCTGCTCAGTCTTTTATTGAGACTCTTGATTGAGAAGCCCCATGGGACTGTGAACAGCCAAGGAAAGAGAAAAGGATTAGTAGTAATAATAGGAAGATTGGACTAGAAAGGCTGATTCAGCTGTCTAGGAGCCATAATTTCCTACAATGCCAGCAGCAAGGGAACTAATTACATGGCAGACATTATGGACTTCAGGTACATTTTTCATTTCACCTCAAGTTGAAGTCATCTTCTAAAGAACTTGTTATATAAAACAATGTTTGCTGCCAAGATGCACTCAAATATATATGACAAAAATGCCATACCAAACTCTCCATGTAATAAAAATTCCCAAGGCTATGAAATTATCGCCTCCTCTCCCATTAATAAGGGGATTCATTCTCGGTCAGTGCATTACAATATCCTTGTTCACTCTGATGTTTCTAGTACACCAGCAGGCAATTGTGCTTCTCAGTGAGACTTATTTTTTGAACTTTGGAGTATGGTAAAATGTCAAGTTCATATTGTATAATGGAGCTTTTTTTTTTTAATTTTTATTATCTAAAAATTGCTTTCTCCAAAATATGACAAAATAATAGCACTAATGACTATTAAACTAACACTTTCTCATTCTCTAAGTATTGATTCTTACAAAATGTAAATTCAACATTAACATTAAATTTATTTGGCATTTTAAAGGGATATATTAAGAATCCTCAGTCAACTTAAGATGTTCATGGAAGGGGTGCCTGGGTTGCTCAGATGGTTGAGAGTCTGCCTTCAGCTCAGGTCAGGATATCCAGGTCCTGAGACTGAGCCTCATGTTGGGCTCGGAGCTCAGCAGGGAGTCTGCTTCTCCTTCTGCCTCTCCCCCTGCTTGTGCTCTCTCCCTATCTCTGTCTCTCTCTCAAATGAATAAATAAAATCTTAATTAAAAAAAAAAGATGTTCATGGAATATACACTATATACAAAGATCTGAAATAGTCATTATAAGGCAGAGATATTTTTAAGGGACTGTTATAACTTCTGAAGATCTTAATAATGTATTGGGGAAAAGTATATAAAACAATAAAATAGATAAAAATGAATGAATCAGAAATATGAATATTTTTAGTATGTATACAGAACACTACATGGAAGTAAATAAATTAATTAAGTTTTGGCTTCCTTTAATATTAATTCCTGTTCATTCCCCACCCTCTTTTTATGAACATCTTTCCTCATGTAGGTAAATTCTTAATTCCATGTCAGTGATTCATCTATCTTCATACCCTGAATGATGGTTTTAGTCTCATGACATATCTATTTTCACAAATCCTTGGTCCCACTCTTTTCAGCTCAGATAGTTACTTCAAACTGCAATCATTTTACTTAAGGTTCTTCATGAAGGACCTTTAAAAAAAATCTATATCCAACTACCTACTGGATTATAACTAGTTAATGATTTTTATTACATTTGTAGCATAAGCTAAATGCTAGGATTATAATCATATAAAAGTAGGTATTATTTCTTCCTTTATAAAAAGTACATTCTGGTGACATCAGGGTAAACTTACATATCTCAAATAAATATCCAGAACTTATTAGCCCATTGTGGAAGGGACCAGCTAGTGGATCACAAAACACGTCTTTCTTTGCCTTGCATAAGAAACAAATTTGCACTTATCACCACCATCCATTGTTTTTAAATATGATCCTGTAGCTGAATGGCCACATCACTGAGATCTAGCCAATGGAATCTGAGTGGAAGTAATGTGTATATCTAGCATGGCCTTTGTTACCTCCTATGTTTATTTTCCTCTCACCTGCTCTTCCACTGAAAAATCAATATACCTGTGAAAGAGTCAAGCCTTAATAGGAAAGTAACCACAGATCCAGAATCACTGCTCAGAAGAAATCAATCTGCTGACCAGAAACTTCTTTTGCCCTTTAAGTGGGTAGAAAAAATACTTCTACTGACTTAAGCCACAGAGATTATAGAGTTTATGTTTTACTGTTCTGATGTTACTTTAATACAGAAATAGGTGATACAAGACTATAAAAATAATTTCTAACACATATGACATTGGTTTCATAATAGAGTAGAGGACCACGATAAAAAATTCTGGAGGCTAAAGAGATGAAGAATCATTATATGCAGTGACAAAACATTTATTAAAACTGTTACATACCATGACTTGGAAGGCAGTACACAGAACATATAGCTCTAAGAGATGTAGTTAGGTAACGGACATTGGCTTTTGCTCTTGTTTAGACATGTATAAGAAATCCATGTTCACAGACCAGAACTGGACAGCTTGCAAACAGAAAAAAAAATTTAAAATAGAGTTCAGAAATTTTAGGATATAAACATTTGGAAGAAGAAAGGACCCTACATCAGGTGGTAATTTAGGATCTTAAACTGGAAGACATGAGTGCATTAGACTTTACATTGACACCAATGGGTAAGATGTGCTTTTAATATATGATTAGTAAAATCAGTATTTGGTAACCAGAAGAAAATAATTATTTCCTAGGACATGGGGAAGCCATTGTGTGGAAGATATTTGGAATCTCAGTCACTTCTTGAAAGACAGAAACACCCATTTTGAAATTAAATGATGATTATCTTTCATTATTACCTTAAGATTTAGTTACAGCAACCAACATTAATGCATTGTACCCCTCCCACTCACACAATTACCCTCACCTCCCCAAATATGTATGTGTAAATATGTATTATTTGTGTTTACCTATCTTATTTATTTATTTATTTAACAGACAGAGATCACAAGGGGCAGAGAGGTAGGTAGAGAGAGAGAGAAACAGGATCCCTGCTGAGCAGAGAGCTCAATGAAGGGCTCAATCCCAGGTCCCTGAGATCATGACCTGAGCTGAAGGCAGAGGCTTAAATCACTGAGACACCCAGGTTCCCCATCTATCATCTTTCTATTTATATATCTAATTAATTGCACCTACTAACACATTATATTAGGAATCTAGATTTCCCATACAATAAGTCTTCATCAGATCTTTAACTCTTTCCTTACTTTTTATTAAAAACAAGAGTCATGTCCATTGTATTTGTTTATTTGGTTGGTTTTTGACACTAAATTATATTTGTTTTAAAAACTATCCACTTCTCCCATATCTCAGGTTAGCAGTATAGCTAAATGAATTGAATTATTAAGAATTAGAGGAATTAACTCTTCTCATACATCTTTCCCTCTCTTTTTTTCTCCTTTCCCCTTTATAGTGAGAAAGAAGTAGAGGAGAGGCAGATACCATTCACAAATAACTGCCTACAGTTAGGTTTTTGTAATCCCTTGGCTCATCAGAACTGTGCTGCCTTGTTTCAGTGATGTTGGGCTCAATATGGCATAGCTGTCCAGTAGCTTAAGAGCTTTCTAACAAATAACCTTCTAAGGCACTGGTGCTCCCTTTTGAATTGTCTGTATCTTCTTTCTGGTTTGCAACTAGCACCGATATTCTACATTTTTAATGTGTGTCCTTCTTTGTTTAAGTTGCAGCAGGTCCTAGAAAGTTTATAAAAATATGCAAAATTAATAATAATAGGATAATAGTTACCAACCTACCCATATTGAGAACTTGTTAACTTCCAAAAACTGTTCAATTTCCATGTGAGACAAAATTTAATCATTATACCATTCCTATGAAATGGTTACTATTTTACCCCATTTTACAGATGAGAAAACCAAGAGACTGAAAAAGTTCTCATAAAACTGGTGAAGGAAAATAAAGAATATTTTAAAAACCCAACATCAAACATAAAATAGGAGACATAATCTAAGATGTTTTAGATATGGAAAGGAAAATAAAATATTTTCAAAAATATTTATTATTGTAAATATGAATTTTTAAATGAAATAAAGAAATCTATTTACCAAGTTTGACATAAATAGTAGCATTCAATTTTCACATATGTAGATCTAATAAAACATTTCAATCTTTATTTTATTTTTTAAATTTTATTTTAATTTTTTGGTGCTCAAAGGTTCATTGTTCATGCACCAACCTCAGTGCTCCATGCAATAGGTGCCCTCCTTAATACCCACAACCAGACTCACCCATTCCCGCACCCCCCCAAAACCATCAGTTGGTTTCACAGAGTCCACAGTCTCTCATGGTTTGTCACTCCTCTGATTTCACCCAATTGGCTTTTCCTTTCTTTCTCTTAATGTCCCCCATGTTCTTCCTTCTGCTCCACAAGTATGTGAAACCATAGGATAATTGACCCTCTTTGCTTAATTTATTTCACTCAGCATAATCTCCTCCAGACTTGTTCATTTTGATACAAATGCTGCATATTTATCCTTTCTGAGGGAGGCATAATGCTCCATTATATATGGACCATATCTTCTTTATTCATTCGTTTATTGAAGGGCATCTTGGTTCTTTCCACAGTTTGGCGATTGTTGCCATTGCGGCTATGAATATTGGGGTACAGATGGCCATTCTTTTCACTACATCTGTATCTTTGGAGTAAATACCCAGTAGTGCAACTGCAGGGTCATAGGATAGCTCTATTTTCAATTTTTTGAGGAATCTCCACACTGTTTTCCAAAGCAGCTGCACCAACTTGCATTCCCACAAACAATGTAAGAGGATTCCTCTTTCTCCACATTCTCCCCAACACTTTTTGTTTACTGTCTTGTTGATTTTGTCCATTCTAATTGGTGAAAGGTGGTATCTCAATGTGGTTTTGATGTGAGTCTCCCTGATGAGCTGATGCTGATGAGCATTTTTTCGTGTGTCTGTTAGCCATTTGTATGTCTTCTCTGGGGAAGTGTCTGTTCATGTCTTCTGTGCATTTTTTGACATAAAGATCTGTTTTGTGTGTGTTGAGTTTGAGGAGTTCTTTATAGATCTTGCATATCAGCCCTTTGTCTGTAATGTTATTTGCAAATATTTTCTCCCATTCCATAGGTTGGCTCTTTTTTTGTTGTTGTTTACTGTTTCCTTTGCTGTGCAGAAGTTTTTGATTTCAATGAAGTTCCAAAAGTTCATTTTTAGTTGTGTTTCCTTTGCCTTTGGAGACTATCTTGAAAGAAGTTGCTGTGGCCAGTGTCAAAGAGGTCACTGCCTATGTTCTCCTCTAGGATTTCATAGATTCCTGCCTCGCATTGAGGTCTTTTATCCATTTCGAGCTTATCTTTGTGTATGGTGTAGGAGAATGGTCAAGTTTCATTCTTCTACACATAGCTCTCCAATTTCCTCAGCACCATTTATTGAAGAGACTGTCTTTTTTCCACTGGATATTATTTCCTGCTTTGTTGAAGATTATTTCATCATAGAGTTCCAGGTCCATATCTGGGCTCTCTACTCTGTTCCACTAGTCTCTGTGTCTGTTTTTGTGCCAGTACCATGCTGTCTTGGTGATCACAGATTTGTAGTAAAGCTTGAAATTAGGCAACATGATGCCCCCAGTCTTGTTTGTCTTTTTCAACATTTCCTTAGCAATTTGGCCTCTCTTCTGGTTCCATACAAATTTTAGGATTGTTTGTTCCAGCACTCTGAAAGATGCCAGTGGATGGCATTGAAAGTGTAGATTGCTTTGGGCAGTTTAGACATTTTTACAATGTTTATTCTTCTGATCCACAAGTATGGAATGGTCTTCCATCATTTTTGTGTCTTCTTCAATTTCTTTCATGACTGTTCTGTACTTCCTCCAGTACAGATTTTTTACCTCTTTGATTAGGTTTATTCCAATGTATCTTATGGTTCTTGGTGCTATAGTAAATGGAATCAATTCTCTATTTTCCTTTTCTATGTTTTCATTGTTAGTGTATAAGAAAGAAACTGACTTCTGTTCCTTGATTTTGTATCCTGCCACATTACTGAATTGTTTGAGTTCTAGTAGTTTAGGACTGGAGCCTTTTGGGTTTTCCATATAAAGCATCATGTCATCTGCGAACAGAGAGAGTTTGACTTCCTCTTTGCCAATTTGAATAACTTTTATTTCTTTTTGTTGTATGATTGCTATTGCTAGGACTTCTAGTACTATATTCAACTGTGGTTGCAAGGGCAGGGATCCCTGGTCTGTTCCTGATCTCAAAGGGAAGGCTGTCAGCTTTTTCTCATTGAGAATGATATTCACTCTAGGTTTTGTATAGATAGATTCTATGAAGTTGAGGAATGTTCCCTCTATCCTTATACTTTGAAAAATTTAATCAGGAATGGATGCTATATTTCCTCAAATGCTTTTTCTGCATCAATTGAGAGGTTCATATGTTTTTTTGTTTGTTTGTTTGTTTTTTCTCTTCTCTTATTGATTTGTTCTCTCACAATGATTGATTTGTAAATGTTGAACCACCATTGCATCCCAGGGATAAATCCCACCTGGTCATGGTGGATAATCTTTTTAATGTAGTGTTGGATCCTATTAGCTAGGATATTGTTGAGATCTTGGCATCCATATTTATCAGGGCTATTGATCTGAAATTCTCCTTCTTGGTTGCATCTTTGCTTGGTTTGGGGTCAGGGTAATGCTGGCTTTATAGAAAGAGTCTGGAAGTTTTCCTTCGTTTCTATTTTTTGAAACAGCTTCAGGAGAATAGGTATTATTTCTTCTGTGAATGTTTGGTAGAATTCTCCAGGGAATCCGTCAGGTCCTGGGCTCTTGTGCTTTCGGAGGTTTTTGGTCATTGCTTCATTCTCGTTACTAGATATTGGTCTATTCAGGTTGTCAATTTCTTTCTGTTTCAGTCTTGGAAGTTTATAGGTTTCCAGGAATGCATCTATTTCTTCTAGGTTGCTTAGATTATTGGCATATAACTGTTGATAACAATTTATGATGATTGTTTCTATCTCCTTGGCATTAGTTGTGATCTCTCCCTTTTTATTCCTAATTTTATTAATTTGGGCCCTCTGTTTTCTTTTAGATTAGATTAACCAGTGGTTTTTCTTTTTTTTTTTTTTTTTTTTTTTTTTTTTTTTTTTTT